>NW_011398150.1:0-512 GCF_000754665.1 Bison bison bison | reverse complement strand
CAACAACGAACAGAGCAGGGAAGTGACACACCTGGGTTGACTATGGATTCAGTGGAGACAAACACCTGCCTCAGAGTCAGGGCCCAGGCCAGCCCCTTCGCTGGGGCCTTCTCCTGAGGAAGGCCTCTGGGTCTGCAGCCTGGCTGCCTCCCCCAGGATGGGAGCCACACCACTGGTGCCACATGTGGCTAGGAAGGGCAGTGCCGTGTCCTCGCTGAACAGGACAGCAAAGCAGGCCACAGAGCAGACGAGCGGCACACCCAGGTCACCAACCCCAGGGGGACGGCGCTGCTCTGCTGTGCTCAGCAGAAGGTCTCCTGGGCACTGAGCTGCCTGAACTGGAGCACGGCCACCCCAGTCCTGCGGGAAGGCCCAGGAGTGCTCGGTCAGTGTGCTGGGAGCAGGAGAGGGACAAGGAAGGCCAGCCCTTGGGGCACTGGACTCCAACAACAGGGGCTCATCCAAGTGACCCGAGGGGAGAGGCAGAGAGCTCCCTCCTGATGCTCCCTCCA
>NW_011398149.1:0-583 GCF_000754665.1 Bison bison bison | reverse complement strand
AACCCGATGCCCGGGCACCTCTCCGAACTCCACCCTGTGAATGAAGTCAACACGAAGGGGCAGTGACTCGCCCGTGCATCGTCCGGAAAAAACCCCCAGGTTCCACATCCAGCTCGACAAGTGGCCTCTCTCCCCGGGGACACCTCGAGAGGCAAGCGGAGTTCCATGCCTCAACCCAAGACGAGGCCTGACTCTCCTGTCCCCAGTCTGCAGGGACCCTGCGATCGGAGTCTGAAATCACAGGAACCCTGAGGTTCCTGCCTCAACTGGAGATGAGGCCCTCTTCCAATGCACCAAACCCCGTGGAGTCCCGAGAGGCCCCTCCCACCTCCAGTTTCCCTGACTGCTCAGAGCCACCATGAGAAGCCCCCTGAGGTCACCTGCACAAGTCGAGGGAAGCCAGGGTTTCCTGCCTCGAGCCGAGAAAGACCTCGAGAAACCTTCTTCAGCACGTCTCGAGGCCGGATTCCCCTACCATGACTCGAGAGCAATGACGCGCTCCCCCTCGCCACTCGCATGGAGACCCGACTTCCCTGGCGCCCCACGAGAGGCTCACTGACCTCGCCGTCGTACCTCGTGAGAA
>NW_011398148.1:0-672 GCF_000754665.1 Bison bison bison | reverse complement strand
CAATTTCTGTTCCTCTTCTGGCCCACATTTGGGCAAGCTACTACAAACAACCAGGGAGTAAAGGAACGTGACATAGAAACAGATATGCCTAACCTTAACCACTGGAATTACTGCCTTGCCTACATTTCCCAGTGCCAAAACCTCCATTACCCCAAATAGCCTCTAGTGCACGTGGAGAATCTAACTCAATGAGTAATAAAATTCAGCCCTTGCCCCTATACTCACCTTTAAAATGTGAGACCCTATGGCCCTTTTCCCTTAGATGCAATCACACTTTTCACCTCAGTGTTTTTTAAAAGATTCAATCTCAATGAAAGCAGGGTCTTCACAAATTGAAACCTGTTATAGGAAACCTACTGAGCAAGGTGTGATCATCCCAACTTCTGCTGCACTTAACAAATTTTACTTGATCTTAAAGCTGTAAAGCAAGAACAGGGCCTCAGTGTGAACTTGTACCCTTGGTGTCATGGCCCCACTCACTAGGGCTCCATGTATTTTGTTGATAATACTGCTTCCAACAAATAACTGGCAAATACTTTTCAGTCATAGCAAAACATTTGGCTAGCATGCTGTTTTCACTGCCTATCTCAACAACTTCTCAGCTACACTGAACCTTCACCTTCAAAGGGAAACGATACACCGTCACCTGTCTACTCAGTGGGGCCAGTGTCC
>NW_011398147.1:0-697 GCF_000754665.1 Bison bison bison | reverse complement strand
GAAGAATGAAACTAGAAGAGTCAAACTTTTTTGAGAAGACTACACCACAAAGATATCAAGAGAGTATGAAACTTGCACAAACATAGAAATACAGACCAATGGAACAAAATATAAAGTCCAAAGATAAATTCATGCGCCCATTATCTTTGACAATGGAGGCAAAAATATGCAACCGAAAAATATATTTTCTTCAAAAAGTGTTACTGGGAAAACTGGACAGCTATGTGTAGAAACTAGAACAGTATCTAACATCATGTTCAAAATAAACTCAAAATGGATTACAGATGTAAATGTAAGACCAGAAAATATAAAACCCTTAGAGTAAAACATAGGTATAACCACTCTAAAATAAGACACAGCAAGATCCTCTATGACCCATTGCCTAGAGTAAAGGAAATAAAACAAAATTTAAAAAAAAGCAATCTAATTAAGCTCTATAGCTTGTGTACAACGAGGAAACTATAATTAAGGTGAATATGTAGCCTTCAGTTTTATGTGATTATGGTTTCAGTGTATCTGTCCTCTGATGCCCTCTTGCAACACCTACCATCTTTTTGGGTTCTCTTACCTTGGTCATGGGGTATCTCTTCACGGCTGCTCCAGCAAAGCACAGCCATTGCTCCTTACCTTGGATGAGGGGTATCGTCCTCACGGCACCTATCCTGAAATTGAACATGGAATAGCTCCTCTAGGCCCT
>NW_011398146.1:0-550 GCF_000754665.1 Bison bison bison | reverse complement strand
GCAAAGAATCGCACACAACTGAGCGACTGATCTGATGTGATCTGATGTAGATTTAAATATGAATTCATCTTATATTCAACTAGGTGGAAACAAAGAGAAACTATAAGACAATGCAAAGACCTAGTGCTTTGATAAGCATAGAAGTAATTATTTGTTGGTTGTTAATTTCATATATATGATGCACCTGGTCATTTAACTGCTAATACAGAGCAAAATGTAATTCCCGGGGTCACTACCAAGGCTCATGAGAAGCCCAGGAGGACCTGAGAGAAGAGCTCTCAAAGGAGTCTCCATCTTTTCATGCAGTGATCACTGCTCTCACCTCTTTAAGTCTTTCTCTTCAAGTCTTTCTCCTCAAGCCTCTAGCGCTGGTGTTGCCATAGCTCCTGTTTCTGTGACTCCGTCTAGCTCCCACCCCTTCCAGTAGGCCAATCACTACCTATAAATCTTTTCCCTGGCATCCGGGGTCTCTTAGGCAACAATGTGTGGTCTCTTGATTGGCTGGGAGATCCTGGCGGGCTGGCTCCAAATTTGGGCACAGGGACAGAAT
>NW_011398145.1:0-753 GCF_000754665.1 Bison bison bison | reverse complement strand
TGGACGATGCACGGGCGAGTCACTGCCCCTTCGTGTTGACTTCATTCACAGGGTGGAGATCGGAGAGGTGTCCGGGCATCGGGTTCTTATCTAGAGGGGACCGGGAAATCGGGGTTTTTCGCAATGTGGAAGCACCCACGAGGCCACGTCTGGAATGTGGTCGTGAGACCGGCCTCATCCTGAGGTGCGACCGGAAGGTCGGGAACCCCTTCCAGACAAAGCAGGGGAGTCGACCCTCCTGTCGAGATCAGGAGGGTAGAAGGGGCTCAGAGGAAGTTGTGCCGGAAAACCTTGGTGTTCCTCTCCTGGGAGACCGGAATGCCGGGGAACTTTGTGGGGGCGCACCAAGGGTGCCAAGTACCGTTTCGACCTCCAATTCCTAACGTGGGACTTCTCCTGAGAAGCTGTAGCGGGAAAGGGCTTCATCTTGCGATGACGGGGGAACCACGTGGCTTTTCTCGAGTTGCGGCGGGATTCTCGAGTTACGACGGGGAATTCGGGATGCCTCTTGTGTTGGCCCAGGGAAGTCCAATCTTCCATTCGAGTTGCGAAGTAAAGCTGGGGATTGCTCTCGAGTGACTGCAGGGCCAATAGACCTCATCTAGGCTTGTGTCCAGAAGTCAATGTTCCTCTCCAGGGCCGACCGGGATCTCGGGGTTGCATTCCAGACGCACCCGGGGAGACAGGCATTCATCTCGAGTGGAAGCAAAGAACCCCGCTCTGCTCTCGAGTCGCGACGGGTATCTCTTGGAG
>NW_011398144.1:0-656 GCF_000754665.1 Bison bison bison | reverse complement strand
GAACATTGGCTTCTGGACACAAGTCTAGATGAGGTCTATTGGCCCTGCAGTCACTCGAGAGCAATCCCCAGCTTTGCTTCGCAACTCGAATGGAAGATTGGACTTCCCTGGGCCAACACAAGAGGCAGCCTGAATTCCCCGTCGTAACTCGAGAATCCCGCCGTAACTCGAGAAAAACCACGTGGCTCCCCCGTCATCGCAAGATGAAGCCCTTTCCCGCTACAGCGTCTCAGGAGAAGTCCCACGTTAGGAATTGGAGGTCGAAAGGGCACTTGGCACCCTTGATGCGACCCACAAAGTTCCCCGAAATCCCGGTCTCCCTCGAGAGGAACACTGAGGCACCCCCTCCTCTGAGCCCTTTCTCCCCTCCTGATCTGGACAGGAGGGTCGACTCCCCTGCTTTGTCTGGAAGGGGTTCCCGACCTTCAGGTCGCACCTCAGGATGAGGCCGGTCTCACGAAGACATTCCAGACGTGGCCTCGTGGGTGGTTCCACATTCCGAAGGACCCCGATTTCCCGGTCCCTCTTGATAAGAACCCGATGCCCGGACACCTCTCTGAACCTCCACCCTGTGAATGAAGTCAACACGAAGGGCAGTTTTCCGTGCATCGTTACGGAAAAAACCCGGTTACCAAATACAGCTACGACAAGCGGCC
>NW_011398143.1:0-765 GCF_000754665.1 Bison bison bison | reverse complement strand
GCTTCCTTGGCATGTGGGCTGTGTAGGCAAGCAGAGATGCGTGACTGTAGGGAGTCCTACCTGGGCCTAATGAGAGCAACTGAAAGACAGTCTTGACATTTAGCAAATCACTGTGGCCTGGGTGGTTCAAGCCCTCTTGGTGCCTTTGAGCTAGAAAAGCTGCTTTCTGCCCAAGGGAGGCATGAGCTGTGGGCCCAGAACGGGAAAGTTTTGCAGGGCATCATCTGTTTGGGGACTCCGTGTTCATGGGTACTGTTAAAAAGAAGGGAGGACATGTAGGGATGCCACCTTACCTTTATGGTCTCAGGTTCCAATCTTTGTATCTGAAGAGACCCTGTATCCATGTGCACCTTTCTCACAACACTGGATAAGACCCAGGCCTATCACAGTCTCTTGGGGCTCTTGAAGGCTCTTTGGCCTTTTCCTGCTACATGGAGTTAGCACTTGGGGGCACATGTAGACAGGAGCACACAGAAAGCTACACGGAGATAAAGAACAGAGGGCCTCACTTAGAATGTTGTTGGCCATAAAGGGTTGTAGGCTAGCAAGAGGGGCACAACATTGACAAGGAATGACCTAGATAGGTGCACACCGAGAGAGCGGTTCTCCGAGTCAGCTGAGCCCAAAGGTCCTTGTTTTCTGTCCCCACATGGATCAGACCAATGTGACTGGTACTGTGAAGCTGTCCAAGGTGATGGGAGAATGCAGAACGCAAGCGCATGTCATACAGCTGTTCATGGCGAGTGCTTCCAACCCTGCTCGCTG
>NW_011398142.1:0-570 GCF_000754665.1 Bison bison bison | reverse complement strand
CCTTCGCAACTCGAATGGAAGATTGGACGTCCCTCGGGCCAACACAAGAGGCATCCCGAATTCCCCGTCGTAACTCGAGAATCCCGCCGCAACTCGAGAAAACCACGTGGTTCCCCCGTCATCGCAAGATGAAGCCCTGTCCCGCTACAGCGTCTCAGGAGAAGTCCCACGTTAGGAATTGGAGGTCGAAACGGTACTTGGCACCCTTGATGCGCCCCCACAAAGTTCCCCGGCATCCCGGTCTCCCTGGAGAGGAACACCGAGGTTTTCCGGCACCACTTCCTCTGAGCCCCTTCTACCCTCCTGATCTCGACAGGAGGGTCGACTCCCCTGCTTTGTCTGGAAGGGGTTCCCGACCTTCCGGTCGCACCTCAGGATGAGGCCGGTCTCATGAGGACATTCCAGACGTGGCCTCGCGGGTGCTTCCACATTGCGAAGCACCCCGATTTCCCGGTCCCCTCTAGATAAGGAGCCGATGCCCGGACACCTCTCCGAACTCCACCCTGTGAATGAAGTCAACAGGAAGGGGCAGTGACTCGCCCGTGCATCGACCGGAAAAAACCCCCAGGT
>NW_011398141.1:0-805 GCF_000754665.1 Bison bison bison | reverse complement strand
TTCAGGATGCCTCTTGTGTTGGTCCAGGGAAGTCCAATCTCATTCGAGTGCGAGGAAGCTGGGATTGCTCTCGAGTGACTGCAGGGCCAACAGACCTCATCTAGGCTTGTGTCCAGAAGCCAGTGTTCCTCTCCAGGGGCGAAAGGGATCTCGGGGTTGCATTCCAGATGCACCCGGGGAGACAGGCATCCATCTCGAGTGGAAGCAAAGAATCCCGCTCTGCTCTCGAGTCGCGACGGGTATCTCTTGGAGCTCACTGGGTGGACTAAAGGGAGTCAAGCCTCCTGAGGCGTTTGGAGAGAGGTCGAGAGATTGGTCTCTAGGCCATACAGGAGACGAAGGCCCTCAAGTCGCGATGACGGGGGATTCTCGGGGTTGTTCTCGAGAGCGGCCCCAATGTGCGGTTTCTCGCGAGGAAGGACAGCGAGGTCAGTGAGCCTCTCGTGGGGCGCCAGGGAAGTCGGGTCTCCATGCGAGTGGCGAGGGGGAGCGCGTCATTGCTCTCGAGTCATGGTAGGGGAATCTGGCCTCGAGACGTGTTGAAGAAGGTCTCTCGAGGTCTTTCTCGGGTTGAGGCAGAAACCGTGGCTTCCCTTGACTTGTGCAGGTGACCTCAGGGGGCTTCGCATGGTGGCTCTGAGAAGTCAGGGAAACTGGAGGTGGGAGGGGCCTCTCGGCACTCCACTGGGTTTGGTGCATTGGAAGAGGGCCTCATCTCCAGTTGAGGCAGGAACCTCAGGGTTCCTCTGACTTCAGACTCCGATCGCAAGGTCCCTGCAGACTTGGGACAGGAGAGTCAGGCCTC
>NW_011398140.1:0-612 GCF_000754665.1 Bison bison bison | reverse complement strand
AGTTTATATGAGAAAGATTTTTCTTATTTTTTTCCAGCAGAAGAGTGGATTGAGGGAGATGGTTTTCCTTTCTGTGGCTTATTCCTTTGCAGAATCTTAAAGGCTGATTAAATGCAGTAATTAGAATTTAGTGTATATTTCAAAGGCCATATTTAATAAATTAATTACTATGTTTCATCAGGTGGTTTATGAAATACCAACATGTAGTCCCAGAAGAGGCTGTAAAGACTGACATTGATGTTCAGACAAAAGATCAGTGGCAATTCACTGGGGAACTTTTGCTTTGGCAAATGAGGTGAATGTGACTGTGATAACAATAACTCTGATTCTTTGTGACACCATGGACTGTAGCCCACCAGGCTCCTCTGTCCATGGAATTCTCCAGGCAAGAATACTGGAGTGGGATGCCATTCCCTTCTCCAGAGGATTTCCTGACCCAGGGATCAAACCCGGGTCTCCCAAATTGCAGGCAGATTCTTTGCTGTCTGAGCCATTAGGGAAGATACAAGATATGTACAGAATTACTTTAAAAGCATTGTAAAGTGGTCTCAGAGTCAGGGACTGTTACTAATTGGAGGGATCAGGGAGAGCTTCATGGAAGAGGTGACATTT
>NW_011398139.1:0-570 GCF_000754665.1 Bison bison bison | reverse complement strand
CAGAAACATTAAATTCTAAAATATTTTCTCTATGGTATTCATGAATTTTTCACTAATTAAAAACCCTGTAATATCTCGGGTCCATGTAACAAGTATTAACAGAGTAAAGATTCCATCGAGTTCAAAATGTAGTCTTTGTTGTATACTGGATGCTGTATAAACATCTGGAGAATTCGTGCAGGTAAACTGGAAACACACACAGAAAAGTCAGTCCTGGGTTGGCAGCTGGTGCCCCAGCCCCTGCCCCTCCTGACACCCCCACCCCCCACCCCATTTGGGGCATCAGCTGCTTTGAGAATTCAGAGAAACATGGAGGGCCAAGCAGATCAAGGAGAGAACTCTGTGGCTGACTTTATTCTGACATATAGCTAAAAGCTGCTGGTAAAAAAACCTCAAAAGCCCAATCCAGCTTTCTAGCTGAGATGTGAACAGGACAGAGCAGACAGCCTCCTGCCCTCAGAGTTGCTCGAGCAGGGCTGGGCCCCAGGGCCAGACCCACCAGAGGCCTACCCAGAGCAGCGCCTGCAAGGGAGGGTGGCCCCTTAGCAGCAGCCGAGCCCCAGATGCCGG
>NW_011398138.1:0-580 GCF_000754665.1 Bison bison bison | reverse complement strand
GCCCCTGTAAGTGTGGGCCTTGGCCCTAGAGCAGCAGCTAAATCTCATCTGGGAGCTTGCTAGAAATAGCAGACTATCTTTCAGACCTACAGAGTCAGAACCTGCATTTTAGTCAAAATCTCCAGGGGATTTTAAGCACTTTAATTTTGAGATGCACTGGACCAGTCAGTAGATTAAAGTATCTACTGATCTGATAACCCACACTTTAAAAAATAAATAAATAAAAAGCTAGGAGTGGAAGCAAGGATAGAAGGGATAGAGAACTGAAGAAATGGCAGCCATCCTATACAAGGTCAATTTATTTGTTAGCAAGGCCATTTTGACAGCAAGTCCCAGGAACTGGGCACTGAATGTTCTCAACCAGGACTGTTTATCTTTCCATTTATCATCATTTTTTTGGCTCTTTTCACCAGTCTACAAAAAAAAAATCGTAATGATTGGATCTTACATTTGATTTCTATCTTAGCTTAAAGAGGATTCAGCAAACTGAATAAAAAATAAATGGAGGAAAAGGAAGGAGGCAAAAGTCTCTAAAAGAGATTGGAGCCCTGGTCTTTCATATTGATTCTGCCAGAAACTA
>NW_011398137.1:0-899 GCF_000754665.1 Bison bison bison | reverse complement strand
ACCCTGGGAGGTCTGACCAGGCTAGACAGCTGCTTGCGCATGTGTGCTTGTGTGCTCTGCCTTTGATCTCTCTTCCTAAACAACACTGGACATATAGAAGGCTCAAGGCACCCAGTCCTGAGGCAGGAAAGTGGCTCTGTAGGTGAAGAGTCTCTGTGGGGAGGAGGCCCTGAGCTGTGGCTGTCTGAGCTATATGCTGAATTGCCCAGAGCTCCTTTCACGCATTATACAGCTTGCTGTCTACATTGATCAGATTAACCTCAAATCGCCATCTCCACAGCTGAAATTAATGTTTTTTAAAACATTCCAGGGACTGTGTAAGTCGTATAGTATTTCTTCATGGGATTTCTCATTTTCTGTGCAAATACACTTTGCCAGAATTGTTAGTATGCTTGTTTATGGTCAGGTTCCAGGAAACTTTATGATATTCTCCAAGACAAATTGAGAAGTTAAAACTTTTTTGCTCATGTTTTTACATTTAAATATTGCCAAACGAAAGAAATGAAGTGTTTTCTAAATACGGACAACAGGGTCCAGCCAGAAGAGATTTGTTTTTGCTTTCTCTTGTTTTTATCATACCTTCCAGCACGAGAAGTCCATAGTACCCAACTAGTTAAAATAAATTTTGGGCTCCCATCCATTTTTGACATACAGAGTCCAAGTCCTGCAGGCCCAGGGATGCCCCCCAAACATCTCACTTTCCTGGACGTGTAGGCATCTGAGAACCCAATCCAAAATGCTCAAGCTATCAAGTGTATCCCAGTGTGTGTTGATGCATCTTCAAATTTCCCATGCCAGGAGTATACAAAACTTGGAACTCTTCACTGCTTCTTCTATTCCTCTCACTTATCTTAATCCAATGGAGATTGCTGGGAGGTTTTAAGGAGAGGGCTGACCTG
>NW_011398136.1:0-555 GCF_000754665.1 Bison bison bison | reverse complement strand
TTAGTGTTAGGATTAAAGGCTATGATACATAGTAAACAACTTTAGAATACCCCCTAGACTTAAGAAAGGAGTCAGCAGCTAATTCCATCATTGTTGCCACCACCACTGTCAGCATCATCACCATGATCACTATCACTGTGATAACACTTGATATTTTTCTCTAACTTGTATGTGATTCATCTCCTTTGCTGGATTGTACACTCTGAAAATAGATATCGTGTTTAAAGAGTGAATTGACGGGATATATGTATATATGTAGCTAATGCACTTCTTTGTGCAGCTTTGTAAAGCAACTGTACCCCATTTTTTTTTAAAAAAGTGAATGTGGTTGCTAACAGTATGGGCCAACTCTGGAGAAATACTTGCATTTAGTCATCTTTATCACAGTAGACTAAATGATTTTTTAAAAAAGAGGTCTTTAAGAAAAATATTCGAGTCTGTGTTTTAGGATTATTTGGAGTAAGGGGGTCAGCTGAAAAGTTTTGTAATTTTTCAGGTGTGTAAAGAAGTTCTGGGATAGGAGGTCATGTATATGTGTTGCTTTTTAAAAATCGT
>NW_011398135.1:0-924 GCF_000754665.1 Bison bison bison | reverse complement strand
AAAGGGCGTCAAGCCTCCCTGAGCGTTTGGAGAGAGGTCGCGAGATTGGTCTCTAGGCCACGCAGGAGAGGAAGGCCCTCATCTCGCGATGACGGGGCAGTCTCGGGGTTGGCTCTCGAGCGGCGGCCCCAGTGTGCGGTTTCTCACGAGGTACGACGGCGAGGTCAGTGAGCCTCTCGTGGGACGCCAAGGAAGTCGGGGTCTCCATGCGAGGGGCGACGGGGAGCGCGTCATTGCTCTCGAGTCATGGTAGGGGAATCTGGCTTCGAGACGTGTTGAAGGTCTGTCTAGGTCTTTCTCGGGTTGAGGCAGGAAACCCTGGGATCCCTGGACTTGTGCAGGTGACCTCAGGGGGCTTCTCATGGTGGCTCTGAGAAGTCAGGGAAACTGGAGGTGGGAGGGGTCTCTCGGGATTCCACTGGGTTTGGTGCATTGGAAGAGGGCCTCATCTCCAGTTGAGGCAGGAACCTCAGGGTTCCTCTGATTTCAGACTCCGATCGCAGGGTCCCTGCAGACTTGGGACACGAGAGTCAGGCCTCTTCTTGGGTTGAGGCATGGAACTCCGCTTGCCCGTCGAGGTGTCCCCGGGGAGAGAGGCCCCTTGTCGAGCTGTATTTAGAACCTGGGGTTTTCCGGACGATGCACGGGCGAGTCACGGCCCCTTCGTGTTGACTTCATTCACAGGGTGGAGTTCGAAGAGGTGTCCGGGCATCGGGTTCTCATCAAGAGGGGACCGGGTAATCGGGGTCCTTCGCAATGTGGAACCACCCACGAGGCCACGTCTGGAACGTCGTGAGACCGGTCTCATCCTGAGGTGCGACCGGAAGGACGGGAACCCCTTCCAGACAAAGCAGGGAATCGACCCTCTTGTCCAGATCAGGAGGGTAGAAGGGGCTCAGAGGAAGTGGTGCCTGAAAACCTCGG
>NW_011398134.1:0-548 GCF_000754665.1 Bison bison bison | reverse complement strand
ATTCCATGGACAGAGGAGCCTGGTGGGCCACAGTCCATGGGGTCGCAAAGAGTCAGATATGACTGAGGGAGTGCATGCACACATGCACACACACACGTGCACACACTAAAATAATAGAAAGCTTCAGAAATGACAGATATTATCCAATTTTCCAATTTTCTGTCACTGAATAGTTACAGCTCCATCCCTTAAGACATTAGAAATTTGGAGTAAGACATTAGAAATGTGGAGTAATACATGTAAAGTAACATGTAGTTTAAGTAATTGGTGATTTCTTTCAGTATGTAAAGTCTGAAAAAAATATTTGCCTTGATGACCTTAGGGTTATTTCATTTCATTATAGTTTAAATTTTCATGTGAATGCATTGTATCTTCTTCTCTTAGGTGAAAAAGCAGGGCTGTCCCGTATGTAAGCTTAAATATAGGTAAGCCTACATTTAAGTTTACACAATAGAGCACTTTGAAAGAATATTCTTAGATTTGATTGGGCTTCAGAAGTAGTCAGGGCCTCCATGCAAGGTAGTTCAAATTGGGCTCTGGGAACCATG
>NW_011398133.1:0-594 GCF_000754665.1 Bison bison bison | reverse complement strand
TTGAGACCATTTGAAATAAGAACTCAGAACTTTGAGCACTATTATCAAAAATCACAAGGCTCACACTGACACATACATCAATCCAGACAGACAAGACAAGACATCTTCCAGTTTTCCGCCTGAGATGGAAAAGATTTCTTTGAGCCGTTTTTTCTGGGGAGTGGGGGTTGGGGCTGGCGGCCAGGCAGGCTTTGGGAAGGAGCTCCTGGTTTGGAATTGCATATGAAAAGAACCAGCTTTCCGGGTTCCAAGGAATCAAGTTTCCTTGGAAACCAACTTTGTCCGGTTCTATAGAATATCATGGCCCTCCTAGGTCAGGTCATCTTTCCTTTCCGTCGTCCTCGTTGGATCCCTGAATTCTAGACAGCTTGGATTGCCTCTGTGGGCTGGATGGATTGTCCTCCCGTTTCACCGGGCGGCGGGAGCGAGGTCCCAGAGGCTCTCCTGGAACCGGGCGTGGGGGCGGGGCTCCCCGGGAGCCCGTGGTGAAGGTGGGCAGCGCACCGGGAGCGCGCCCGGGGCGGGGCGAAGCCGGGCGGCGCGGGTCGGGAATCGGGTCGTGGCGGGGATGGGGGGCGGTCCCAGTTGTGCTCC
>NW_011398132.1:0-853 GCF_000754665.1 Bison bison bison | reverse complement strand
GGAGATGAGGGCCTTCGTCTCCTGCGATGGCCTAGAGGCCAACCTCGCGACCTCTCTCCAAACGCCTCAGGAGGCTTGACCCCTTTAGTCCACCCGGGAGCTCCAAGAGATACCCGTCGCGACTCGAGAGCAGAGCGGGGTTCTTTGCTTCCACTCGAGATGAATGCCTGTCTCCCCGGGTGCGTCTGGAATGCAACCCCGAGATCCCGGTCGCCCCTGGAGAGGAACATTGGCTTCTGGACACAAGCCCAGATGAGGTCTGTTGGCCCTGCAGTCACTCGAGAGCAATCCCCAGCTTTCCTTCGCAACTTGAATGGAAGATTGGACTTCCCTGGGCCAACACAAGAGGCATCCCGAATAACTCGTCGTAACTCGAGAATCCCGCCGCAACTCGAGAAACACCACGGGGTTCCCCCGTCATCGCAAGATGAAGCCCTTTCCCGCTACAGCGTCTAAGGAGAAGTCCCACGTTAGGATTAGGAGGCCCAGACGGTACTTGGCACCCTTGATGCACCCCCACAAAGTTCCCCGGCATCCCGGTCTCCCTGGAGAGGAACACCGAGGTTTTCCGGCACCACTTCCTCTGAGCCCCTTCTACCCTCCTGATCTCGACAGGAGGGTCGACTCCCCTGCTTTGTCTGGAAGGGGTTCCCGACCTTCCGGTCGCACCTCAGGATGAGGCCGGTCTCACGACGACATTCCAGACGTGGCCTCGTGGGTGCTTCCACATTGCGAAGCACCCCGATTTCCCGGTCCCTCTTGGTAAGAACCCGATGCCTGGACACCTCTCCGAACTCCACCCTGTGAACTGATGTCAACACGAAGGGGCAGTGACTCGCCCATGCATCGTACC
>NW_011398131.1:0-843 GCF_000754665.1 Bison bison bison | reverse complement strand
GGAAGAACCTAGACTGGTTCAGTGCAGTGACCGAGATGTGGACTCATGAGTATTTTCCAGGGGTTTGAGCAACTGCTGGACCCAGCCTAGTTCAGTGCAGTGACCGAGATGTGGGCTCAGGAGTGTTTCTCACGGTTTGAACATGGGAAGGATACAGCCTGCTATTGTGCAGGGACCAAGACTTGGGCTCAGGACTGCACTGGAAAAAGGTGATTCCATTACTAATGAGTGTAATGCCTATATATAACAATTAGGTGTAACTAGTCCATTGTGCCATTTAGGAGCACCTCAAGATGCAAGGCAAATGCAAGGAAGTAGGAAAGGGGGAATTAACAGTACCACAATTATAATGGGGGACTCTAATACCCCAATCACACCTATGGATACATCAACTGAAAAGAAAATTAGCAAAGAATCATGAGCTATAAATGTACTTGTGTGTGTTATCTGCCTTTACACTTACTGTAGTGCCTCTAGTATGGCAGGAGGAGATACTATATAGTTGGCCATATTTAGTAGTGTCAGGAAGTTACCTAGAACAATTGGTAGAGTTGGGAAATTGATAGAAAAGTCCTAATACAAAGATGTACCTTCTAACTAGTGCTATCTTCCGTTTTCTTAAGTGGAGAAGTACTCACCAAGAAAGTGAAATCCCAGATATCAGGTTATATGATCTCATAATTGGAATTTTCCTAAGATAGCAGTCTACACGCATATAAGTGAGTCCTGGCTCGAGCCCCGTTAATTATGCTAAATGTTAGAACATGTCTGATAGAACACATCTCTGACAAGTCTCACACACCCTCCCTAAATTAATATCTCTTGAATTTCTAAGCTATGACT
>NW_011398130.1:0-575 GCF_000754665.1 Bison bison bison | reverse complement strand
CTGGAGCTGTCCTCCCGCCTAGAGGCAGGTGGATGCGCTGTGCGGGCTTCCCCTGTGCGTTTGGGCTCCCTAGCACAGCCGCAGCGCAGGGGAACCAGCCCATGATCAGTGAGCTCCGGGCAGTACTTTGGTCCCAGGTTTGGAGCCCAATGCCCGGAACGCGGGAGAGAAGAGGCTGGCTGTCGGCGGTGCTTGCAAGCCTGTTACTGGGAAGGACCGAGTGAGCTTCCACACCGGCGGAGCTCCAGCTCTGCGCCCAGGCGCGATAGCACAGAGCCCCGGCCGAGAGGCTGCTCTGGCCTGGGCGAGCCTCCCCAAGCCCTGCCCAGCTTCTAGCGTTCGCGCCCGGGAAGGAGCAGGCTGCGGGAGTGTGGGAGACGTGACTGGTGCCTGACTGGTGCCTCAGCTCAGCTCTCGCCTTCCCTTCGGACCTAGGAGCCAGGCGTCCTTGCAGAGGGCTTAGGGGCTGGGGGTGTGCACACTGCCAAAGCCTCCCGCAGGGAGAGCTCTTTCCGAGGGAAAGGAAGCGCCCCAGGCTGCATTCCCAAGCTGGTGCTTCCCCGCCAGACTGAGCG
>NW_011398129.1:0-500 GCF_000754665.1 Bison bison bison | reverse complement strand
AAGGCTCTCCAGAGGCACCATTTCGTTGAGGTCCATAGGTTGAACCTAGGTAAACCAGGGTTGAGATGCAGGAAGAATTTCAGGCCGGGAAAATAGCATCTTGGAAAGGCTATGTGACCAGGGAAACTTAGGACATTCAAGAAACGAAAAATGCCCTATGGGATGGAAGCCAAAGAGTGCAGAGGGCATTCCAGGCAAAAGACATCAGAGAAGAACGTGAGGAGCAAGCCTGAAGGGAAGTGGTCGTATCTTCAATATGCTGGGAAAATACGAGAGCCGTTGGAGCAGGGAGGTGACAGCATTGCATCTGCATTTCCAAAAGGTCATCTTGCTCCACGTCACTAATGATTGGAGAGGCTCAACTCCAAACTCCAAGGAGGGACCACTTCACATGAGTCCGGCTGGGCCTCACTGCGATGTCTGTCAATAACCGATGCTGGAGAAGATGTGGAGCAAAGGGAACTCTCCTCCACGGTGAGTAGGAATGGGCGTGGGTAGAG
>NW_011398128.1:0-539 GCF_000754665.1 Bison bison bison | reverse complement strand
TACCTCATAGTGGTTTTGATTTGCATTTCTCAGATAATGAGTGATGTTGAGCATCTTTTCATGTGTTTGTTAGCCATCTGTATGTCTTCTTTGGAGAAATGTCTATTAAGTTCTTTGGCCCATTTTTTGATTGGGTCATTTATTTTTCTGGAACTGCCTTATGATCCAGCAATCCCACTGCTGGGCATACACACTAAGGAAACCAGAAGGGAAAGAGACAAATGTACCCCAATGTTCATCGCAGCACTGTTTATAATAGCCAGGACATGGAGGCAACCTAGATGTCCATCAGCAGGTGAATGGATAAGAAAGCTATGGTACATATACACAATGGACTATTACTCAGCCATTAAAAAGAATACATTTGCACCAGTTCTAATGAGGTGGATGAAACTGGAGCCTATTATACAGAGTGAAGTAAGCCACAAAGAAAAACACCAATACAGTATACTAACGCATATATACAGAATTTAGAAAGATGGTAACAATAACCCTGTATACGAGACAGCAAAAGAGACACAGATATAAAAACAGTCTTT
>NW_011398127.1:0-604 GCF_000754665.1 Bison bison bison | reverse complement strand
ATCAAAGCAACATTATATAAAATCATAGTATATAAAAATTAATTTTAATATATACTTTTAATGACATAATATACTTTATAATGAGGCTTCCCTGGTGGCTCAGACGGTAAAGCATCTGCCTGCAATGCGGGAGACCCAGGTTCGATTCCTGGGTCGGGAAGATCCCCTGGAGAAGGAAATGGCAATCCACTCCAGCACTCTTGCCTGGGAGATCCCATGGACGGAGGAGCCTGATAGGCTACATATTATGAACCCAGAAATGGCTCACATTTATTCAGATAAATTAACATTAAGGCAAATTATATAAAATCATACTATATAAAATTAATTTTAATATATACTTTTAATGACATAATATACTTTATAATAGTTATATAATATTTACCTATATACTTAAGCTTCTTATAAACAAGCATTGACTTTAAGCTCTATTTATCGCTAATGCACAGGTGGCATGTACACACTTTATCACTAAATGTATTTTTATTATTATCTCCATCTTACAGACAAGGACACTGAGGGTTCATGGACTGTAAGTCGATTTCCTGATCAAGCTATTATTGGTGACTAAATTCAGTCTTTTTTTTTTTTTACTAAAGTTTGT
>NW_011398126.1:0-817 GCF_000754665.1 Bison bison bison | reverse complement strand
GTCGACCCTCCTGTGGAGTTCAGGAGGGTAGAAGGGGCTCAGAGGAATTGGTGCCGGAAAACCTCGGTGTTCCTCTCCAGGGAGACCGGGATGCCGGGGAAATTTGTGGGGCGCATCAAGGGTGCCAAGTATCGTTTGGACCTCCAATTCCTCACGTGGGACTTCTCCTGAGACGCTGTAGGCGGGAAAGGGCTTCTTCTTGCGATGACGGGGGAACCACTTGGTTTTCTCCAGTTGCGGCGGGATCTCGAGTTACGACGGGGAATTCAGGATGCCTCTTGTGTTGGCCCAGGGAAGTCCAATCTTCCATTCGAGTTGCGGAGGAAAGCTGGGGATTGCTCTCGAGTGACTGCAGGGCCAATAGACCTCATCTATGCTTGTTCCAGAAGCCAATGTTCCTCTCCAGGGGCGACCGGGATCTCGGGGTTGCATTCCAGACGCACCCGGGGAGACAGGCATTCATCTCGAGTGCAAGCAAAGAACCCCGCTCTGCTCTCGAGTCGCGACGGGTATCTCTTGGAGCTCACTGGGTGGACTAAAGGGAGTCAAGCCTCCTGAGGCGTTTGGAGAGAGGTCGCGAGGTTGGCCTCTAGGCCATGCAGGAGACGAAGGCCCTCATCTCCGCGATGACGGGGGAGTCTCGGGGTGGTTCTCGAGCGGCGGCCCCAGGGTGCGGTTTCTCACGAGGTACGACGGCGAGGTCAGTGAGCCTCTCGTGGGGCGCCAGGGAAGTCGGGTCTCCATGCGAGTGGCGAGGGGGAGCGCGTCATTGCTCTCGAGTCATGGTAGGGGAACCTGGCCTCGAGACGTGTTGAAG
>NW_011398125.1:0-651 GCF_000754665.1 Bison bison bison | reverse complement strand
TCTCAAATAGCGGAAGGTGCCTCACCCTAGACACCTTCTCGAGTGGGTCTTAGCCGCCCAGGCATAATTAGTAAGCGTGGTGGGTTCCAGGCTCCAGATGGAGACTCAGCTGGAAGTTAAAGGGAAGAATGACAAGGAACTTGATGAATTAGAGCTATAAGTTAACTCTATGACAGAGAGAGTGAGATGGTGGTGGGGGACAGCCCGCAGTAAAATCAGAGGTGAGAGCACAAAGCAATAAAGTAGGCAGACTCTGGTTTTCTTGGGGGGTAGATGCTCGAGAATATCCGGGTGGACTCCTGAGGCTCGATCCCGCATTTGCGTATGCCGAGCCTCCTTCCTCATGACCTTTGTTCAGAGTGGAATGCCTCCCCGGCTCCCGGCACATGATCAGTGCATGCTCAGTCACGATATCAGTGCATGATCAGCCACGTGATCACTGACTACACAGTCACGAGATCAGTGCCTCTCAGTCACGTGATCACCGAATGATAAATACGTGATCAGTGAACGATCAGCCACGTGATCAGTGCATGCTCAATCAGGTGGTCAGTTCCTCATCAGCCACGTGATCAGTGCATGCACAGTCACATGATCAGCGCCTGTCAGTCACTGATCCCTGCAGGAGAAAACCGGATCAGTGCATGAAGA
>NW_011398124.1:0-769 GCF_000754665.1 Bison bison bison | reverse complement strand
AGAGAGAAAGTACAAAACTACTCAGCATAGACACAGAGGAGGTGAAGTGCCCCAGACCGGGGCTTTGCAGTGCAACTTTAGATAAGTTATGTAACCTCTCTGAGCCTCAACTTTTAAAGTACATTTCCCTGTTTTATTTCTATACTTT
This sequence comes from Bison bison bison, assembly GCF_000754665.1. Classification (NCBI taxonomy): domain Eukaryota; kingdom Metazoa; phylum Chordata; class Mammalia; order Artiodactyla; family Bovidae; genus Bison; species Bison bison. The sequence continues at coordinate 621 of NW_011398124.1, read as the reverse complement.
TTTAACTTTATTTTTTTAAATTTGGTAGGAAAACTCGCTTTACAATGTTGTGATGGTTTCTGCCATAAAAACATGAAATGCTTCACCAATTTGCATGTCATCCTTGAGCAGGGGCCATGCTAATCTTCTTTGTATCATTCCAATTTAAGTATATGTGCTGCCAAAGTGAGCACTGAGCCTCAATTTCTTCATCTATGAAATGGGAATGATACCTCCCTTGCAGGACTGTTGTGAGGATCACATGCCACGTATATATTAAGTACTCAATACATGTTCATGTTCTCCTCCATTAAACACCATCTTATTTTTTACTTTTGCTCACCAAGAGCACACGTTTGGGCCTGAAACAGCCTAGGTTCAATGGCCTGATCCCACAATTTTAGCAACTCGGTGATTTGGGACAAGTTGTTAACAATCTCGGAAGCACTGTTTTCTCATCTGGAAAATGGAGTTAGCACCAACAGTGCCCAGCTCCAGGAAGCGTTCACGATCTAGTCACATCCATCAGAATCACATTAAATCACCATGGAGACAGCAGGGATACTGAGAGAGTGCTGATGTTGAGTGGCTGCTGAGTTGCTGACGAGGGGTCAGCCAGGTGGCCAGGAGGAGGCTCCATCC
>NW_011398123.1:0-661 GCF_000754665.1 Bison bison bison | reverse complement strand
GCACCCACGAGGCCACGTCTGGAATGTCGTCGTGAAACCGGCCTCATCCTGAGGTGCGACCGGAAGGTCGGGAACCCCTTCCAGGCAAAGCAGGGGAGTCGACCCTCCTGTCGAGATCAGGAGGGTAGAAGGGGCTCAGAGGAAGTGGTGCCGGAAAACCTCGGTGTTCCTCTCCAGGGAGACCGGCATGCCGGGGAACTTTGTGGGGGCGCATCAAGGGTGCCAAGTACCGTTTCGACCTCCAATTCCTAACGTGGGACTTCTCCTGAGACGCTGTAGCGGGAAAGGGCTTCATCTTGCCATGACGGGGGAACCACGTGGTTTTTCTCGAGTTGTGGCGGAATTCTCGAGTTACGACGGGGAATTCAGGATGCCTCTTGTGTTGGCCCAGGGAAGTCCAATCTTCCATTCGAGTTGCGAAGGAAAGCTGGGGATTGCTCTCGAGTGACTGCAGGGCCAATAGACCTCATCTAGGCTTGTGTCCAGAAGCCAATGTTCCTCACCAGGGGCGACCGGGATCTCGGGGTTGCATTCCAGACGCACCCGGGGAGACAGGCATTCATCTCGAGTGGAAGCAAAGAATCCCGCCCTGCTCTCGAGTCGCGACGGGTGTCTCTTGGAGCTCACTGGGTGGACTAAAGGGAGTCAAGCCTCCTGAGGC
>NW_011398122.1:0-566 GCF_000754665.1 Bison bison bison | reverse complement strand
ATTATTTAAACACAAGCATCTAAAAGAAAACCTATTTAAAGGGAAAGCCTGAATCACTTGTCATAAATGAATACTAACCATTTGAAAAAAATGCAAAGTTGTTAAAATTGTTGAGGTTCATCAGGGTACCACTGAAGACCATCGTGGGTACCACCAACAGCACACACAATGCTTTGGGGAAATACTAATTGAGAAGGAAGCTGCAGTTCTGACCTATCTCTTTACATATCATCTGGCCACACCCTTCCCCTTGAGAAATCAGCCCCCTCCTTTTAGTTCACTGCACTCGAGTGCAGAGAATGCACACTGAGCTGCATCCACAACACACAGCACCCAGGCTGTCACTGTGACCAGTGGACAACACCTTGGAATCTCCTTTCCTTTCACTGAAAACACAACGGATCCTTTTGGAGCCTCCCACAACAGACTTCAACCCTTCCTTCTCTCCTCTCCATTCTCCACCAAACAGGCCTCTCCAGGGATGTCATTCTAAAAACAGATCTGATGCAACGGTCCAACTCCTACGCACAGATTTGGACAAAATTATAAATCAAAAAGCAAAGGAG
>NW_011398121.1:0-751 GCF_000754665.1 Bison bison bison | reverse complement strand
GTTGGGGGCAGGGCCTGGGGCCGTTGGGGAGCTGACTCTGCGCTTTTTGCAGTGGATGGTCCCGGCCATCCAGAACTCCATGAAGCCCTTCAAGGTGAGCAGGCAGGCCTGGCAGGGTGGGTTCCGGGGTCAGGGCTGAGGGAGCCAGCTGTGCCCTGTGCCCACAGGACATGGACTACTCCCGCATCGTGGAGCGCCTCCTGAAGCTGGCGGTGAGTGGCCTGCTGGGTGGGGACGCGTGGGGGCGGGTGGGGCTGTTCTGGCACCTGGCACCCACTCCCCACAGGTCCCCAACCACCTCATCTGGCTCATCTTCTTCTACTGGCTCTTCCACTCCTGCCTGAACGCCGTGGCCGAGCTCATGCAGTTTGGAGACCGCGAGTTCTACCGGGACTGGTGGTGCGTGGCCTTGCCGGGGCGGGGGTGGTGGGGGCCCCCGCTGGGGCTGGGGCCGGAGCCCCTGCCCACTCTGCCCCGCCCCCGCAGGAACTCCGAGTCCATCACCTACTTCTGGCAGAACTGGAACATCCCTGTTCACAAGTGGTGCATCAGGTGGGTGTGCGCCTGGGGGCGGGGGGTTGGGGGTGGGACGGGGTCGCGTGGCCCGGGCGCCCAGCCCACTGCCGCCTCCCCCGCAGACACTTCTACAAGCCCATGCTCCGGCGGGGCAGCAGCAAGTGGGCAGCCAGGACGGCAGTGTTTCTGGCCTCCGCCTTCTTCCACGAGGTCAGTGCACTGAGGGCGCGCCCTG
>NW_011398120.1:0-820 GCF_000754665.1 Bison bison bison | reverse complement strand
GCGTGTCCAAAGGGTCTGACAGGATGGGAGGGTGCAGGTCAATCCATGTGTCAAGAGATCCAGAGAACCTGTCACAACTGTGACTCGGGCCTTTTTCAGAAACAGGCCCATCTGGATGTATTCCCTGGACAGGAGTCACCCCAGAAGTTTCCTTGAAGGGATCGAGTTGCCGGAGTCGGGGTCGTGGCCCCGCCGCCGCCGCCGCCGCCGCCGCCGCCGCCGCCGCCGCCGCCAAAGGGCCCCCTCAGCCCGGCAGGCCAGCAGGCCGGCAGGCCAGCAGGCCCTGCAGGCAGGGGCTATTGTCTGTGGGCCCCACCCCCACCTTCCCCCACCCTCCCCCTGCAGGGCCTCGCCGGATAGCTTCATTCAAATGCAGAAAGCTTTCCAGTCAAGTCAGAGCCTCTGACTTCGCCTCGAGCTTCTCTCTATTGAATGGTGATCCGCCCCACCCAGCCATTCCATGTCTCCACCTTGAGACCGGCCCCTTCGGCACCGCGCGGAGGAAGGGGGCTGGGGGTGGGAGGGAGGCCGAGGGACAGATTCGCCTCGTGTCAGGCCAAAGGAGTCTCCTCCTTTTGGTAACCCAGGAAACCCCGCTCACGCGTGTGAGGATCACGGACGTGCGTGGAAACAGCCTACCGTCCCTTGACATCTTCCCCTCCGTGGGAGGAGGTTTTCCTCCCTGCCTGCCTTCAGAGGGACAGAAAAGGAGGGAGGGGCAGAGCGTTCCTCTGGCGCTGGCCGGCTCTTAAGTCACTTGACTCCAAAACACTCCACAGGGCACGGAGGTTCACGTGCAGTGGGGTGGGGTGGGGTGGGG
>NW_011398119.1:0-563 GCF_000754665.1 Bison bison bison | reverse complement strand
TAATTGCCAGCTGATCTGCGTGATTCCTGTCTGCTCACCTGCTTGATTATTGCCAGTTGAGCAGCATGATTCTTCACTGCTGAGCTCCATGCTTATTGCCTGCTGATTGCGTGGTTCGTGACTGCTCAGCTCTTTGATTATTGCCTCCTGAGGTCCCTGTTCGGTCGCCGCCTGCCGGGGACCAGCCCCAGCTGACCCAGGGTATTCGAAGGAGAGATGGCCAAGGCGACTATTTATATGCTCAACAGAGATATCAAGAATAATAGTATGAGAATAGCTCAGTAGGAAAATTTGGTGGAGAAAAGTGACTGAGTAGCTTGGTTTACGCGGGAGACCAATCAAACTTCAAGACAAGAAGTTTGCACCACGTAAGTAGGCCGCAGGCGCCCTCTCGAATAGCGGAAGGTGCCTCACCCTAGACACCTTCTCGAGTGGGTCTTAGCAGCCCAGGCACAATTAGAAAGCGTGGTGGGTTCCGCACTCCAGATGGAGACTAAGCTGGAAGTGAAAGGGAAGAATGACAAGGTACTTTATGAATTCGAGCTGTAAGTTAAAACTTTGAC
>NW_011398118.1:0-622 GCF_000754665.1 Bison bison bison | reverse complement strand
TTTTAACATAAATATTACCAAAAAGTGTTTTTTGGGGGTTTTTTTTATGAGAAATGCATATTTATTCATCTACCATTTTACTAATAATCCAGTTTGGCCATGTTAAGACTCAAAAAGTTGGCTGTAATCTCAGCTCTATGACCTTTTACTCTTCACAGAGTCCTTTCTATTTCTATTCTTAGCCATAATCTGACTGAATACACATGAATTTTCCTTATTTTATTTTGAAACTCATCCCCAATTTTATTTTCTGTGAGAGGAAATCTGTCCTTTATACTGTAGCTAACTAGACATAGTGAAGCTGCTTTTGTTTCCTTAGTGAAAATGGAGTTTATCTCTTCCTTTCTACCTTTCCTCTCCCCTCTAAGAGTGGATGAAACTCTTAGCTTTTGTTTTTGAAGTAGAAGGCAGAGACACAAACTGTGTGTCAAAGCCGCAAAGACACGTGGTAACTAACAGCAGTCTGGAAAGCATCTGGCTTTGTTTCAGCATGCTGAAACAAGTAGCGTCTAGCCATCCTGGCTGCATGGTTGGTCAGCAATCTCCAGCACTTGCAGACACTGCCAAGTGATTTCACGTGCCTTATTTCACGTGATTGTCACAACCACCTAGAAAGGTAGAG
>NW_011398117.1:0-596 GCF_000754665.1 Bison bison bison | reverse complement strand
CGGGGGTGGGTAGGGGTGGCGGGCGGTGGCCCGGTGTTGGGGGCAGAAAAGTCTAGGTTGAATCGAAAAGTGATTTAGGTCTTTCTCCCAAACTGCTTTTCCTGCAGGATACCAAGCATCTCGTTCCACTCCAGTTCAGTGGCACCAGGGCTTTGAACGGAAGGCATACAGGCGCAGGCACCACGACAGCAGCGTTAACTTCTTCAACTGGTTCTTTGACCACAATTTCACAGGATCTGACTGGATTGCTGAGTGGGGTCCCACGTGGCCCCTGGGCCAGAACGGGTGACTTATGTCGGAGTTGTTGGCCGTGCACGGGAGGGCTCATGGTCTGGCCAGGCCTGTGCTGACCTTGCTCATTTCCCTGGCAGATCATCATAAGGGATCTGTGGCCCAATCCTTTGCAGTACTATGTGAGGAGGAAGGCTGCACCACGAAAGGTACCAGGAGGACGAGAGGTGAGGCGCCCAGGGGCCGAGCACTGGCATAAGTGTTGTCCAGAAACTTGGGTCATTTATTCCACTTGTGAAGACAGTGAGACTCCGTGGAGTACACAGTGACACCAGGGCATGAGGGAATCAGCAAGGGACAGCGAG
>NW_011398116.1:0-934 GCF_000754665.1 Bison bison bison | reverse complement strand
GTGCAGAACAGGTTACAGTCAGTAGGTATCAACTCCCAACATTGTAATTCTGAGTAAAATGTTCTCTAAGAGTCCCTAGCAAATAGAAACACTCAGAACAATATTAACCCTTATAAACCATAATGAGGAGGAAGTTCCATCTCAGGTGTAGAAAAGGTTTCTCTGGAGGAAACATGGCAAGCCATTAACAACGATGAAGTCTGTAGAGAGAAGCTAGACTTCAGGCGGGGTTCGGGTCAGGGGACACGACTCACTCTATTGCCTCCCTCCTCTCACTGCTTTAAACTGTCTCCATGGAGCTCACCTGCATTCCTCACATTCATTCCTCTACAGCCCACTTCACTTGCTCATGGGGTAAAACAAGTCAAACGGGCCAAGTTTGTGAGTCACTCAACTCAACCTGGAAGCTCTGTGCTGTCGGCCATGGCAGTCACTTGCCTCGTGCAGCCCCTGAGCACGTGAGACAGGCTGGTGCAAAGCCCGATGTGGAAATCACACAGAGGATTTCAAGACTCATGGTGAAAGAAGGACGTCGAGTAGCCCGTTGGTTTTTAGGAAATTTTAGATTGTGTAGGTGGCTCGTATTATCTTTCTGACGCACAGCACAGTCCACGTGAATGGCTCACGCTTTGTCTGAGCTTTTTTGGTGATGCCTGAAAGGACTACTCAGAATTCTGAACCACACACAACAGCCACACACTCTAAATCCATCTATAATGCAAACACATTCAGTGTTCAAAACCAGAAGTGCTATACGTGTTATAGCAGTGGATTAGCCATAAGGAAAATGGAATTCGACTTCTGCTAAGCATCTGCTCAAACTCATGTCCACTGAGTTGGTGATGCCGTCCAACCATCTCATCCTCTGTCATCCACTCTCTTCCTGACTTCAATCTTTCCCAGCATCAGGGTCTTTTCCAATATGAAATTCATA
>NW_011398115.1:0-524 GCF_000754665.1 Bison bison bison | reverse complement strand
AGACTTTTTGATGGTAGCCATTCTGACTAGTGTAGATGGTACCTCATTGTGGTTCTTGATTTTGCATTTCTCTGATAATGAGTGATGCTGAGCATCTTTTTCATGTGTTTGTTAGCCATCTGTATGTCTTCTCTAGAGAAATGTCTGTTTAGTTCTTTGGCCAACTTTTTTGATTGGGCCATTTATTTTTCTGGTATTGAGCTGCTTGTATATTTTGGAAATCAATTCTTTGTCAGTTGTTTCATTTGCTATTATTTTCTCCTGTTCTGAAGGCTGCCTTTTCACCTTGTTATAGTTTCCTTCGCTGTGCAAAACTTTTACTTTTAATTATGTCCCATTTGTTTATTTTTGCTTTTATTTCCTTTACTCTGGGAGGTGGGTCATAGAGGATCCTGCTGTGATTTATGTCACAGAGTGTTCTGCCTATGTTTTCCTCTAGGAGTTTTATAGTTTCTGGTCTTACATTTAGATCTTTAATCCATTTTGAGCTTATTTGTGTGTATGGTGTTAGAAAGTGTTCTAGT
>NW_011398114.1:0-524 GCF_000754665.1 Bison bison bison | reverse complement strand
TCCTAGGTCCGAAGGGAAGGCGAGAGCTGAGCTGAGGCACCAGTCAGGCACCAGTCACGTCTCCCACACTCCCGCAGCCTGCTCCTTCCCGGGCGCGAACGCTAGAAGCCGGGCAGGGGCTTGGGGAGGCTCGCTCAGGCCAGAGCAGCCTCTCGGCCGGGGCTCTGTGCTATCGCGCCTGGGCGCAGAGCTGGAGCTCCGCCGGTGTGGAAGCTCACTCGGTCCTTCCCAGTAACAGGCTTGCAAGCACCCGCCGGCAGCCAGCCTCTTCTCTCCCGCGTTCCGGGCATTGGGCTCCAAACCTGGGACCAAAGTACTGCCCGGAGCTCACTGATCATGGGCTGGTTCCCCTGCGCTGCGGCTGTGCTAGGGAGCCCAAACGCACAGGGGAAGCCCGCACAGCACATCCACCTGCCTCTAGGCGGGAGGACAGCTCCAGGGAAGGCCCGGTCTGGCAGGCGCTTTCTGGGCACAAACGGAGCGACACTCTGGCTGTGGAGCTGCCTCCCCAAGCCAGGGGCACC
>NW_011398113.1:0-956 GCF_000754665.1 Bison bison bison | reverse complement strand
AGCATCTGTGTTAAGGAAATGTGCTTCAGGTACTGTTACCAATGCTCTCCAGAGAGAGGCTAAAGCAGAGAATATGAGCAGAGTCGGGGTGAGGGGTTTGTCCCAGGAATGGCCCAATAGGCCCCTATTCAGTGCCACATGGATAACTATTTTTCCACAATCTTTTTGCTTTAACTGTTTGGAAGTAAGTTTAACTAGAATTGCAAAAACTACATTTACCTATAAATTTCAAAAATGATTATTTCTTCTCTTAATCTTTCACTTCTTTCTCCTCATCCTCCTCCTTCCTATTGTTATGAAGCAGTATAAGATAGCCATTAAAAATTGGGCTTTAGAATTGGACAGATCTGAGTTTAAATCTAATTTCAGACAAATCTATTCTGGGTGATTTTGGGAAAATTATTTTACTTCTGTGAGTCTTAGACTCTTTGTCTATGAAATAAGGACAATAACACCTACTTTGGAGAATGCCTGTGGTTATTAAATGAAATAACATATGTAAAGTGCTAGGAAGAATGCTTGCTTCATAGCGAGTATTCAAAAAGAAGTATAGTTAAGGGATTGTACGTCAAAATAGCTGTCCAAATGTTTCATCAAACTTTTATGAAAAATTAAGGGGCAGTTGTCATATCTTGGGATATGCTTCTGTCATCCCTCTCTGCTCTTTATTTTTGTTTGTTCCACATTTCAAATAAACTTGGAAATTTTCTATATATAGCTATATATAGGGCAGTTACCCAGGAAAGGAGGAGTAAACCAGTCAAGGTAACAGTGAATCACAAATGGAGAACATCTGTTTATTATCCTGAAATGTTTATTATCCTTGGAAGAAAAGTGCTGGTAAGACACATCAGCATGTATTGCCATCAGGCTTGCACGTGCTTCTTTTAAGTCAAGACTACTCCAGATTTTCTCATATTCAATTGATTTTGGTGATTAGTCTCCAAGCTTTCATC
>NW_011398112.1:0-777 GCF_000754665.1 Bison bison bison | reverse complement strand
CTAAAGCAGCTAGAAAAGGACGAAATGAAGAACCCCAGGGTTAGCAGAAGGAAAGAAATCTTAAAAATTAGGGCAGAAATAAATGCATAAGAAACAAAAGAGACCATAGCAAAAATCAACAAAGACAAGAGCTGGTTCTTTGAAAGGATAAATAAAATTGACAAACCATTAGCCAGACTCATCAAGAAACAAAGGGGAAAAAAAAAAGAACAAAGGGACAAAAAATCAAATCAATAAAATTAGAAATGAAAATGGAGAGATCACAACAGACAACACAGAAGTACAAAGGATCGTAAGAGACTACTATCAGCAAATTATATGCCAATAAAATGGACAACGTGGAAGAAATGGACAAATTCTTAGAAAAGTACAACTTTCCAAAACTGGACCAGGAAGAAATAGAAAATCTTAACAGACCCATCACAAGCATGGAAATTGAAACTGTAATCAGAAATCTTCCAGCAAACAAAAGCCCAGGTCCAGACGGCTTCACAGCTGAATTCTACCAAAATTTAGAGAAGAGCTAACACCTATCCTACTCAAACTCTTCCAGAAAAATTGCAGAGGAAGGTAAACTTCCAAACTCATTCTATGAGGCCACCATCACCCTAATACCAAAACCTGACAAAGATGCCACACACACAAAAAAGAAAACTACAGGCCAATATCACTGATGAACATAGATGCAAAAATCCTTAACAAAATTCTAGCAATCAGAATCCAACAACACATTAAAAAGATCACACACCATGACCAAGTGGGCTTTATCCCAGGGAT
>NW_011398111.1:0-581 GCF_000754665.1 Bison bison bison | reverse complement strand
CTCCAAACCTGGGACCAAAGTACTGCCCGGAGCTCACTGATCATGGGCGGTTCCCCTGCGCTGCGGCTGTGCTAGGGAGCCCAAACGCACAGGGGAAGCCCGCACAGCACATCCACCTGCCTCTAGCGGGAGGACAGCTCCAGGGAAGGCCCGGCCTGGCAGGCGCTTTCTGGGCACAAACGGAGCAACACTCTGGCTGTGGAGCCGCCTCCCCAAGCCAGGGGCACCGGGACCCTGATTCCCTCCGACGGCGCTCAGTCTGGGCGGGGAAGCACCAGCTTGGGAATGCAGCCTGGGGCGCTTCCTTTCCCTCGGAAAGAGCTCTCCCTGCGGGAGGCTTTGGCAGTGTGCACACCCCCAGCCCCTAAGCCCTCTGCAAGGACGCCTGGCTCCTAGGTCCGAAGGGAAGGCGAGAGCTGAGCTGAGGCACCAGTCAGGCACCAGTCACGTCTCCCACACTCCCGCAGCCTGCTCCTTCCCGGGCGCGAACACTGGAAGCTGGGCAGGGCTTGGGGAGGCTCGCCCAGCCCAGAGCAGCCTCTTGGCCGGGGCTCTGTGCTATCGCACCTGGGCGCAGAGCT
>NW_011398110.1:0-832 GCF_000754665.1 Bison bison bison | reverse complement strand
TGAAATTCTTCCTGCATCTCAACCCTGGTTTACCTAGGTTCAACCTATGGACCTCAACGAATGGTGCCTCTGGAGAGCCTTCCCTGACACCCGAGGTTTTGTGGTGAGGGAAGAGGCCCCTCTATAGGTTCTCAAAGGATCTGCCTGTGATGTATCATTAGAGTCGTCTCAGTGAAAGCAGGAACTCTGGGTCTTCTTCTCTCCGCCTTCTATTCCCTGAAACTTATTACATGCCTCCTAGCTCATCGTAGGTGCTCAGTATTTACTTAGTGTGTGAAAGACAGAAAAGCTCTTGGAAGCCTCAAGGGGTCACTTGGCTCGGCACTTTTGATCTCTTTGTATATTTGGCGATTCAATTCTTTCCTTTCCTGGGTTGATGTGTACACTATATTCGAGGCACAATCTAAGGCATGAAGACATATCCATACATAGAGGTTCTTGCTTTCAAGGAACTCGTACATCAGGTTTCTACAAGTTAGGGCATTTCAAATGCTCTAGAAGAATGTGAACGTTCAGTATGCTCCATTTTCATTTCAAAGAAAGATCGTTTGACTTCCATAGCAAAGGTGGAGACCTTCCAACGTTGAGTCCAAGACTTATACCTTGACCATTTCAGGCAAGTCTTGTGGTTCCTTCTGGAGGTGTGCGGCTCTTGCAGAAATGTGAAGATCTTCCATCGTCCTCAGACTTTGGTGTCATTTGCAATCATCCAGAAAGCTTCCAGGTCTAGGTTCCAGACCACCACCACACACAGTCAGTAGCCAACGGAGTGGATTCCAGGAATACGCATTGTTCACCGGCATTACCGTTGATATTGTTGCTGCACACTCAA
>NW_011398109.1:0-963 GCF_000754665.1 Bison bison bison | reverse complement strand
CTGACCTTCAGGGGCTTCCGGGTAGAGAAGGCTGTGACTCCCGAGTAAGCACAATGTGCACTCTCTCAAGGGGACACGCTGCAAAAAGCAGGTGCCCAAACAGAAGGGTTTAAAACATAACAAGAAAATGTTTTAGACACCTTGCTTGGCTTGGAAGGCATTTCATCAGTGAATTGCACAATATTGACTTTCATTGTGTTTCCATCTGAGAATATTTATGGCCTTCTAGTTTCTGCCTTGACGCACTACACCTGTACATCTTAGGCAAAATGCTAGCCTTAACATTCCTCCTTTGAAACACTGACCCTCACACATAGACTCATAAGGATCAAAGTAAATATATGAATAAGCATTGGTGCTTAATATTTTTAAAATCATCGGACTATGTATGTTAAGAATGGCTCTGATCAGTGTTCTGTCCCACATGTCAGTTTAACAGATTTTCCATTTCCTTTTGTCAGTTCAGTAGGCAGAGTGCAGTGGGGTGGTTTGCCTTAATGTTTCCCTCCCGCTGCTGCTTCCCTCTAAGGGGGTTTCCTACGAGACAGTAATCAGAGACAAGCCTGCACGGCCGAGAAAACCCAGAAGTAAAGTGCAAAACGGTGTTTACAGAGTGGAAAACCACACCAGAAATCATCGGGAGTTGCCTGCCAAGTGATTTGTTTTGCTCTTTCATGCTATAAATTGCTTCCTCTCCAGAGAATTCTCTAAGACCCTGTGCTGTCCTGTGGATTCCATCTTTAAAGAATTGCATGAAAGCTCCTTTTCTTTTGTTTCTGATTTATTAAATGCAACTGGAGGAGTTCTTGCTTTTGCTTTACATCTGGCATAAACACAATGTCAGTGCTCTATTCAGAACAAGAATCGCAGCGACTTCCATCCTTTAAGGCAAAAGAAGCTTCTTTGAGAGTAATAAAATACAACCAAGACACCAGGATAACCAGGAGCTAATCCATAATTGTC
>NW_011398108.1:0-691 GCF_000754665.1 Bison bison bison | reverse complement strand
GCTCCAGGCTGAAGCAGCAGAGCAGATACCCTCTTTACCGACACCCACTTTAGTCAGCAGGTGGGGCTTGAGGTTATTGGTGGCATTCCTCATCTTCTGTTCTTTGGGAAATGTTTCTTCTCTCTTTTTCTTCATAAGTGATTTTATTTTTTCTCCATAAGCTATTCTAGAACTTAAAGATTCCTTAGAAATCATCTAAACCTAACCTCTCATTATTCAGACGCGGAAAAGAACGGTCCAGGAAGGTTAAAAAGACTTAGCCAAAGCCAGGCAGGGTTTTAAGGGCTGAGTCTGGATTCACTCATTCCAAGCCAAAGCTGTTACCATTGCCTCTATCATTTTACCTACCTTCCTTTCTCTTCCTTTCCCTCCCTTTTCAACCTAGACTTCACAGCCATCATTTTGTTCTATGGTAGCACACAGGACTTAAAGAAATACTTTGATCTTGTAGCATAGTATGACTGTACTTAACGTTCTTCAACTGTACACTTGGTTAAAATGGTGTATTTTAGTATAATCTTCTCTCTGAATCTTTGCCACCCCATGTTAGGAGACTGACCAAAAACAGCTATATAATCTGTGGTTTGTCCAAACCCTTGGGACACATCTCTGTGGCATCTTTAATTATAGGCAACTACTTTATACAAAGAAAAGTGGAAGTGTTAGTCCCTCAGTCGTGTCCGACTACTTT
>NW_011398107.1:4826-5227 GCF_000754665.1 Bison bison bison | reverse complement strand
GACGGCGAGAGGAGATACACAAACACACACACACACACACACACACACTTGAGTGTGGTCTTTGGAAATACTTCTGTTCCTAGTTGCTGGGTTGAGCCCAACTTTGATACGACCCATGGACTGCGGCCCATCAGGCTCCTCTATCCGTGGCATTTTCCAGGCGAGAATACTGGAGTGGGTTGGCATTTCCTTCTCCGGGGGATCTTCCCAACCCAGGGATCAAACCCGAGTCTCCTGCGCGTGGATGCCTTGCCATCTGAACCAGGACATTGCTAATTCCCTAGGCAAAATACAAAGAATAGAGCTCGTGTTCTACTAAATGGAAAGATGATTTCAGAAACAGAAGCTGTCCTTTGTTGGTATCTGTCAATCTTTATGTGGTTTTTGTTGATTTTTACTAT
>NW_011398107.1:0-890 GCF_000754665.1 Bison bison bison | reverse complement strand
GTGCACTTTCTTTCAAATCTCCATGACAAAACCCTAAGGCGTCCAGGAAGAAAGGAGTAGAGGGGCAGACCCAAAAAGGGCAACCTTTCCCCCTTGGTGCCATCTCAACCAGCTGCTTAGTTCCTTCATCTCAAGGACTATCATCTGGGCTTCTCTGGTTTGTCTGATTCTTGTTTTTGGGGACCGTTTCTAGTCACAAGGCTGTGAACAGCGGGTGGGGGTGTTGGGCTCTGTGGGGTGGGGGTAGCCCTTCTCTCCATTCCACATGAGACCCAGAGGACAATCCTGGCCCTGCCCACTGCATTGAGGGTGCAGCAACAGTATCAACGGTGATGCTGGTTAACAACGCATATTCCTGGAATGCACTCCGTTGGCTACTGACTGTGTGTGGTGGGAGACCTGGAAGCATTCCTGATGATTGCAAATGACAGCAAAGTCTGAGGACATTGGAAAATTTTCACATTTCTGCAAGTGCCACACACCTCCAGAAGGAACCACAAGACTTGCCTGAAATGGTCAAGGTATAAGTATTGGACTAAACGTTGGAAGGTCTCCACCTTTGCTATGGAAGTCAAACGATTTCTCTTTGAAGTGAAAATGAATCATACTGAACGTTCACTGAACGTTCTAGAGCTTTTGAAAAGCCCTAACTTGTAGAAATCTGCGGTACGAGTTCCTTGAAAGCAAGAAACTATATTTATGGATATGTATTAATGTCTTATATTTTGCCTTGATTATAGTGTACCCATCAACCCAGGAAAGGAAAGAATTGAATCGCCAAATATACAAAGAGATCAAAAGTGCCGAGCCAAGTGACCCCTTGAGGCTTCCAAGAGCTTTTCTGTCTTTCACACACTAAGTAAATACTGAGCACCTACGATGAGCTAGGA
>NW_011398106.1:0-786 GCF_000754665.1 Bison bison bison | reverse complement strand
CATTAGGATTATATCATCTTCTTTTAAAACAGGGCTGACCTTTATTCTTGCAGGCAGTGAAATTACTGGAAGGTACCTCTGATGAGTGGGACCCCAGTGTCTTCAAACATTTTTATAATTGGTAGCACCATTCCACTTTCAGCTTTCAACAGGTAATTTTTGCTTGTTCTCTTTTTTTAATTATTTATTTATTTTTTAATTTTATTTTTTTTTGCTTGCTTGTTCTCTTAAGAGTCTTCCCAAATACATGTTGAGCCTGGCTAGCCGCTGTCTTCTGCTACTCCTCCTTTACATCCTCCCCCACCCACAACACAGCCTGTCTTATCAGGTACTTTGCCTTGCACATCCAAGCACTTTTGTTATTGTTGTTGCTCAGTCCCTAAGGCTTGTACAATTCTTGCGACTGCATGAACTGCAGCATGCCAGAGTCCCCTGTCCTTCACTGTATCCTGACTTCACTCAAATTTAGTCCATTGAATCTGCGATGTTGTCTAACCATCTCATCCTCTGCTGTCCCCTTCTCCTTCTGCCTTCAGTCTTTGCCAGCATCAGGGTCTTTCCAATGAGGGGCTTTGCATCAGATGGCCAGACTATTGGAGCATCAGCTTCAGCATTCATGCTTCTAGTGAATATTCAGGATTGATTTCCTTCAGGACTGACTAGTTTGATCTCCTTGCTGTCCAAGGGATTCTCAACATTCTTCTCCAGCACCACAGTAATAAAGCATCAATTCTTCAGTGCTCAGCCTTCTTTCTGGTCCAACTCTCACAGCTGTACATGACTACT
>NW_011398105.1:0-518 GCF_000754665.1 Bison bison bison | reverse complement strand
TCTGAATGAACCACTTTATTCATTTGGCCACGCTGCTTGGCTTGTGGGTCCCAGTTCCCTGACCAGAAATTAAATCCAGACCACTGCAGTGAAAGCCAAGAATCCTAATCTCCAGGCCACAAGGGAATTCCCATACCTTCATTACTTTGCTTTTGTAGCTAAAACCTTAGGATATGTGCATTGCCCCATTTTTAGCCTCACCAAGTGGTAGGAGTCAGCTCTACACAGCTTAAAACCCATGGTGCTCTTACTTTTTTTTCCTTTCAAGAATGCAGGAGAAAGCAAGCCAGTAGCCTCCCTGCCTGCTTTTAATGTTTCAACTCAGAGAGCTTCAGAGTGACCTGAAACCATGATTGCCCTGAAGTCACCACCCGCAATCAGGGTCAGCTAATCCCCAGGAGAACTCTCTCTCCACAGCAACATGTCAGCCCATGAATGAAAGGAGGAAAACGGAAGGCAAGAAAGACACAACTTTGTTCCTTATTGTAAAAATGTCTGTCACCTTACCTCAGGGGCAC
>NW_011398104.1:0-551 GCF_000754665.1 Bison bison bison | reverse complement strand
CTGATCACGTGGCTGATCATGCAATGATCACATGGCTATCATGCACTGCTCACGTGGCTATCATGCACTGTTCACCTGACTGATCATGCACTGACCACGTGGCTATCATGCACTGCTTACGTGGCTGATCATGAAATGATCACGTAGCTACCATGTACTGGTCACGTGACTGATCATGCACTGCTCACGTAATTGATCATGCACTGATCAGGTGGCTGAGCATGCACTGATACCGTGACTGCGCATGGACTGATGACATGACTATCATGTAGTGATCAAGTGACTTAATGGTGCTGATCATGTTACTGATCATATTCTGATCATGTTTGCTATCATACACTGATCATGTGCTTCTGGAGGCAATGAACAGAGAGCTGAGTAGGCAGGAATCAGTCAGCAGGCAATAATCATGGAACTCAGCTGTGAGGAATCATGCTGCTCAGCTGGCAATAATCAAGTAGATGAGCAGGCAGGAATTACGCAGCACAGCTGGCAATTGTCAAGGAGATGACAGGCAGGAATCGTGCAGCTCAGCTGGCAATTGTCAAGCA
>NW_011398103.1:4786-5329 GCF_000754665.1 Bison bison bison | reverse complement strand
TGATCATTCACGCTTGATTTCACTATTTACTCTAACATTCTAAGGGGCCCTGTGGCCACTCCTTTCCTGTGAAGAGATACCTCAAGTTGACAACCCTTACCTCCCCTGCTCTCAGGGCAGAGATGCACGTCAGTGCCTCAAGTCTTTTCCACTGGGAATCAGGAACTCTGTATAATCAAAACAGCAATTCACAAACAAGCTGCAGTTTCTAAACACAAGTCTCCAGACCAGATGAAGTGCTGAGTTGATCTTTTTTTTTTTTTTTTTAAGGTTGTATATATACAGACGCATCACTTGATGAGGTTCTCCACCAGCTTTGTGTGAGTTCCTGGATTCATGTCAATGTGCTGCATTAATTTAGAAGTCACAGTTTCTGCTCTTCTCCCCTAATGTGTGGTGGATGTTTTTATATAGCAGTTTAAATACACGATTATGCAAATAAAATGACTTTCAAATTAAAATACAAGATTCTTACAGGAAGTAAACTCTCCAGCTTCACTTCTACTCATACATCTGGAAAGTTTTTCACTGTTGATAACAAGT
>NW_011398103.1:0-620 GCF_000754665.1 Bison bison bison | reverse complement strand
GAGCCAAAGCCTGTCCATTTGGAAGATCGGCAATTTCACAGCAAAAGGGCCCCCGGGAGGGCACTGCCCTCCTGGCTCCAATAGCAACAGGCCGCCCGCTGCTCTGCAGACACTCAGGGCTCATCCCCAGCAGCTGGAAAACTCCCGTATGTGGGGAAGGCAGTGCTGCCGCGAGGGTGTGGAGCTGACTAGGACAGGATCGGCTGTCTGGGGTTGGGGCGTCCAGGGTCCCCCTGGAGCCCGCTCTCAAGTTCCAGGGCAGGGCGTGCACCTGCTTTGCTTTCCCCTTGGCACCCCACCTCCCCTTTGGCCCACGCCTGCTCTGACCTCCCTTTCCCACAGGAAGTCTGTGGATCACAATCACCGGTCTGCCTGGAACACTGTCTGCACCGCTCTCCGTGCTTTTAAAGGCGCCTCAGACAACCCGCAGCAGAAAAGCCTCGGACCCACAGCTCGGAGCTGAGCACCATTGGTGTCTCCCATTAAAGCAGAGGTGAGCGTGTCACCAGAGTCTGGGCTGAACAAGCCCCAGCACAGATGCTCAGGCCCTGAGCACTAAGGCCTGGGCCTGCAGGTGCCAGGAGCTCACTCAGCAGGGGCCTGCTGGGAGGCAGGGCAGC
>NW_011398102.1:5185-5643 GCF_000754665.1 Bison bison bison | reverse complement strand
CCAAGACGAGGCCTGACTCTCCTGTCCCCAGTCTGCAGGGACCCTGCGATCAGAGTCTGAAATCAGAGGAACCCTGAGGTTCCTGCCTCAACTGGAGATGAGGCCCTCTTCCAATGCACCAAACCCCGTGGAGTCCCGAGAGGCCCCTCCCACCTCCAGTTTCCCTGAATTCTCAGAGCGACCATGAGAAGCCCCGTGAGGTCACCTGCACAAGTCGAGGGAAGCCAGGGTTTCCTGCCTCAAACCGAGAAAGACCTCGAGAGACCTTCTTCAACACGTCTCGAGGCCAGATTCCCCTACCAAGACTCGAGAGCAATGACGCGCTCCCCCTCGCCACTCGCATGGAGACCCGACTTCCCTGGCGCCCCAGGAGAGGCTCACTGACGTCGCCGTCGTACCTCGTGAGAAACCGCACCCTGGGGCCGCCGCTCGAGAACCAGCCCGAGACTCCCCCGTCA
>NW_011398102.1:0-824 GCF_000754665.1 Bison bison bison | reverse complement strand
CGACTCGAGAGCAGAGCGGGGTTCTTTGCTTCCACTCGAGATGAATGCCTGTCTCCCCGGGTGCGTCTTGAATGCAACCCCGAAACCCCGGTCGCCCCTGGAGAGGAACATTGGCTTCTGGACACAAGCCTAGATGAGGTCTATTGGCCCTGCAGTCACTCGAGAGCAATCCCCAGCTTTCCTTCTCAACTCGAATGGAAGATTGGACGTCCCTGGACCAACACAAGAGGCATCCTGAATTCCCCGTCGTAACTCGAGAATCCCGCCGCAACTCGCGAAAAACCACGTGGTTCCCCCGTCATCGCAAGATGAAGCCCTTTCCCGCTACAGCGTCTCAGGAGAAGTCCCACGTTAGGAATTGGAGGTCGAAAAGGTACTTGGCACCCTTGATGCGCCCCCACAATGTTCCGAGGCATCCCAGTCTCCCTGGAGAGGAACACCGAGGTTTTCCGGCACCACTTCCTCTGAGCCCCTTCTACCCTCCTGATCTCGACAGGAGGGTCGACTCCCCTGCTTTGTCTGGAAGGGGTTCCCGATCTTCCGGTCGAACCTCAGGATGAGGCCGGTCTCACGACGACATTCCAGACGTGGCCTCGTGGGTGCTTCTACATCGCGAAGCACCCCGATTTCCCGGTCCCCTCTAGGTAAGAACCCGATGCCCGGACACCTCTCCGAACTCCACCCTGTGAATGAAGTCAACACCAAGGGGCAGTGACTCGCCCGTGCATCGTCCGGAAAAGACACCCAGGTTCCAAATACAGCTCGACAAGTGGCCTCTCTCCCTGGGAACACCTCGAGAGGCAAGCGGAGTTCCATGCCTCAAC
>NW_011398101.1:0-597 GCF_000754665.1 Bison bison bison | reverse complement strand
TAGCCAAAAAGTGGAAGGAACTCAAGTGTCTGATGCATGAATGATTAAACTAAACGTTGGCATAAATATGCAACAAAATATTATTCAGTCTTAAAAGGAAGGAAATTCTGACACTTGTTACGACATGCATGAATCTTGAAGACATTGTACAAAGTGAAATAAGCCAATCACAAAAGGACAAATATTTTATGATTTCACTTAAATGAGGTACTGGAGTAGTCAAATTCAGAGAGAAAGAAAAAAAGTAGAATGGTGGTTGCCAAAGGTTGAGGGAGGGGAGAACAGGGAATTAGTGTTTAATAGGTAGTGTTTCAGTTTCAGAAGCTGAAAAAGTAAAGGATAGTGGTAATGACATACCAAGGTGACTGTACTTAATGCCACTGAACTGCACACTTAAAAATGACTGGAATGGGGGAATTCCTTGGTGGTTTCATGGTTAGGACTCTGAACTGTCACTGCTGGGGACTGGGTTGAATCCCTGGTTGAGGAATTAAGATCCCACAAACTGCATGGCATGCCAAAAAACAAACAAGAAAAGATTCAAATGGTAAGTTTTATGTTATATATATTTTGTGTACATGCATGCTAAGTCACTTC
>NW_011398100.1:0-693 GCF_000754665.1 Bison bison bison | reverse complement strand
AGACAGGCATTCATGTCGAGTGGAAGCAAAGAACCCCGCTCTGCTCTCGAGTCGCGACGGGTATCTCTTGGAGCTCACTGGGTGGACGAAAGGGAGTCAAGCCTCCTGAGGCATTGGAGAGAGGTCGAGAGATTGGTCTCTAGGCCATACAGGAGACGAAGGCCCTCAACTCGCGATGATGGGGGAGTCTCAGGGTTGTTCTCAAGCGGCGACCACAGTGTGCGATTTCTCCCTAGGTACGACGGAGAGGTCAGTGAGCCTCTCGTGGGGCGCCAGGGAAGTCGGGTCTCCATGCGAGTGGCGAGGGGGAGCGCGTCATTGCTCTCGAGTCACGGTAGGGGAATCTGGCCTCGAGACGTGTTGAAGAAGGTCTCTCCAGGTCTTTCTCGTGTTGAGGCAGAAACCCTGGCTTCCCTTGACTTGTGCAGGTGACCTCAGGGGGCTTCTCATGGTGGCTCTGAGAAGTCAGGAAAACTGGACGTGGGAGGGGCCTCTCGGCACTCCACTGGGTTTGGTGCATTGGAAGAGGGCCTCATCTCCAGTTGAGGCAGGAACCTCAGGGTTCCTCTGACTTCAGACTCCGATCGCAAGGTCCCTGCAGACTTGGGACAGGAGAGTCAGGCCTCGTCTTGGGTTGAGGCATGGAACTCCGCTTGCCTCTCGAGGTGTTCCCGGGGAGACAGTCCACTTGTC
>NW_011398099.1:0-666 GCF_000754665.1 Bison bison bison | reverse complement strand
TCATCAGGGTCTTTCAAATGAGTCAGCTCTTCACATCAGGTGGCCAAAATATTGGAGTTTCAGCTTAAACATCAGTCCTTCCAAATGAACACCAGGACTGATCTCCTTTAAGATGGACTGATTGGATCTCCCTGGAGCCCATGGGACTCTCAAGAGTCTTCTCCAACACCACAGTTCAAAAATCATCACTCTTTAGTGCTCAGCTTTCTTTACAGTCCAATTCTCACATCCATACAGGACTACTAGAAAACACATAGCCTTGAATAGATGGACCTTCATTGACAAAGTAATGTCTCTGCTTTTTAATAAGTTGCCTAGGTTGATCATAACTTTCCTTTCAAGGAGTAATGTCTTTTAACTTCATGGTTGCAGTCATCACCTGCAGTGATTTTGAGCCCCCCAAATAAAGTCAGCCACTGTTTCTGCCATTTCCCCATCTATTTGCCATAAAGTGATGAGATCATGATCTTCATTTTCTGAATGTTGAGCTTTAAGCCAACTTTTTCTCTCTCCTCTTTCACTTTGTCAAGAAGCTCTTTAGTTCTTCTTCACTTTCTGCCTGCAGAAATCGTGGTGTCGCCTGCGTATCTGAGTTTATTGATATTTCTCCCAGCAAACTTGATTCCGGCTTGTGCTTCCTCCAGTGCTGGGTTTCTTATGATGTAC
>NW_011398098.1:0-769 GCF_000754665.1 Bison bison bison | reverse complement strand
CGACTACACACACACACACACACACACACTTGAGTGTGGTCTTTGGAAATACTTGTGTTCGTAGTTGCTGGGTTGAGCCCAACTTTAATACAACCCATGGACTGCGGCCCATCAGCCTCCTCTGTCCGTGGCATTTCCCAGGCGAGGATACTGGGAGTGGGTTGCCATTTCCTTCTCCGGCGGGATCTTCCCGACCCAGGGATCAAACCCCAGTCTCCTGCGGGCGGATGCCTTGCCATCTGAACCAGGACATTGCTAATTCCCTAGGCAAAATACAAAGAATAGAGCTCGTGTTCTACTAAATGGAAAGATGATTTCAAAAACAGAAGCTGTCCTTTGTTGGTATCTTTGAATCTTTATGTAGTTTTCGTTGATTTTTACTGTTAAGGCTAACTGAACAAGGCAAGAGAGAAACCCCAGAATTGAAAAGCAATTGATGGTTTGAAAGAAACATGTGCAGGTGAAGCTCTCTTCCTTTTTGAGAGATGGTTAAATGCAAAATCTTGATTCAACACATATGACTTTTGTGCACTTTATTTCAAATCTCCATGACAAAACCCTAAGGCGTCCAGGAAGAAAGGAGTAGAGGGGCAGACACAAAGAGCAACCTCTCCCCTTGGTGCCATCGCAACCAGCTGCTTAGTTCCTTCATCTCAAGGACTATCATCTGGGCTTCTCTGGTTTGTCTGATTCTTGTTTCGGGGACCGTTTCTCGTCACAAAGCTGTCAACAGTGGGGGTGGGTGGTGTGTGTGTGTGGGGTGAGGGGG
>NW_011398097.1:0-600 GCF_000754665.1 Bison bison bison | reverse complement strand
GAGTGACTGCAGGGCCAATAGACCTCATCTAGGCTTGTGTCCAGAAGCCAATGTTCCTCTCCAGGGGCGACCGGGATCTCGGGGTTGCATTCCAGACGCACCCGGGGAGACAGGCATTCATCTCGAGTGGAAGCAAAGAACCCCGCTCTGCTCTCGAGTCGCGACGGCTCTCTTGGAGCTCACTGGGTGGACTAAAGGGAGTCAAGCCTCCTGAGGCGTTTGGAGAGAGGTCGCGCGGCTGGCCTCTAGGCCATGCAGGAGACGAAGGCCCTCATCTCCGCGATGACGGGGGAGTCTCGGGGTGGTTCTCGAGCGGCGGCCCCAGGGTGCGGTTTCTCACGAGGTACGACGGCGAGGTCAGTGAGCCTCTCGTGGGGCGCCAGGGAAGTCGGGTCTCCATGCGAGTGGCGAGGGGGAGCGCGTCATTGCTCTCGAGTCATGGTAGAGGAATCTGGCCTCGAGACGTGTTGAAGAAGGTCTCTCGAGGTCTTTCTCGGGTTGAGGCAGGAAACCCTGGCTTCCCTCGACTTGTGCAGGTGACCTCAGGGGGCTTCTCATGGTGGCTCTGAGAAGTCAGGGAAACTGGAGGTGGGAGGGGCC
>NW_011398096.1:0-719 GCF_000754665.1 Bison bison bison | reverse complement strand
AAAAACGGCTCAAAGAAATCTTTTCCATCTCAGGCGGAAAACTGGAAGATGTCTTGTCTTGTCTGTCTGGATTGATGTCTGTGTCAGTGTGAGCCTTGTGATTTTTGATAATAGTGCTCAAGTTCTGAGTTCTTATTTCAATGGTCTCGAGACAAGGCAGCCCTTGCAACCAAACTGCTTCCAATACAGAAAACATTGACCTCAGGGAATGTCAGAGTCGCGTGAACTGGGAACTAGTCAATATGAAATATCTAGTAGTTTTGTTTTTGCTCCTCTACTGTAGACATGTCTAAGAGTCATCAACATGAAGCACAAAATGTTCATAGTGCCTCGGTTTGTTCTAAGGTAAAAATTGCTATATTGTTATAGCTGTCACAAGCTTGTCAACAAGAAAGTACCTCGAAAGAACAGGAACAAAACGAAAAATTAAATGTGATATGAGCTTTTAGATAAACTATGAACACTAATTACACTCGAAAATATCTGCCTATGAGAGTCTTGACTGAAGGCAGAGGAGAAGGGGACGACAGAGGATAAGATGGTTGGATGGCATCACTGATTCGATGGACATGAGTTTGAGCAAGCCCCTGGAGTTGGTGATGGACACGGAAGCCCAGCGTCCTGCAGGCCACCGGGTCCCAAAGAGTCAGACACGACTGAGCAACTGAACGGAACTGAACTTACAATCGTTTCTCCAGGTGTTTTGGTTACCCGAGTTT
>NW_011398095.1:0-613 GCF_000754665.1 Bison bison bison | reverse complement strand
GGCAGGTGGATGTGCTGTGCGGGCTTCCCCTGTGCGTTTGGGCTCCCTAGCACAGCCGCAGCGCAGGGGAACCAGCCCCTGATCAGTGAGCTCCGGGCAGTACTTTGGTCCCAGGTTTGGAGCCCAATGCCCGGAACGCGGGAGAGAAGAGGCTGGCTGCCGGCGGGTGCTTGCAAGCCTGTTACTGGGAAGGACCGAGTGAGCTTCCACGCCGTTGGAGCTCCAGCTCTGCGCCCAGGCGCGATAGCACACAGCCCCGGCCGAGAAGCTGCTCTGGCCTGGGCGAGCCTCCCCAAGCCCTGCCCAGCTTCTAGCGTTCGCGCCCGGGAAGGAGCAGGCTGCGGGAGTGTGGGAGACGTGACCGGTGCCTGACTGGTGCCTCAGCTCAGCTCTCGCCTTCCCTTCGGACCTAGGAGCCAGGCGTCCTTGCAGAGGGCTTAGGGGCTGGGGGTGTGCACACTGCCAAAGCCTCCCGCAGGGAGAGCTCTTTCCGAGGGAAAGGAAGAGCCCCAGGCTGCATTCCCAAGCTGGTGCTTCCCCGCCCAGACTCCGCGCCGCACGGAGGGAATCAGGTTCCCGGTGCCCCTGGCTTGGGGAGGCAGCTCCACAGCTC
>NW_011398094.1:0-645 GCF_000754665.1 Bison bison bison | reverse complement strand
CTCTCTTCTGAGTAGAGAAGATAAAGAGGGCCCCATGTCCAAAAATCCAAAATGAGAAAATCAAGAATTTTTCACCCTAAAATTCTTGTTTCCCAATGACTGGCCAACCCCTAGCACAGTCTGGAACATAGGAGGTGTTTATGTAATATCTATCAAATGTTGAAATAATTTATTAATAAATTAACTATTGTGAGAAAATACTGGCTGATTGTATAATAAGCTTTGTAGTTGACTATCAATAAGACCAAAAGAAAATCACTTTGATGGAATTTTATAATCATTTATATACTATGATGATTTAGATGTCTCTTTTGTTGCAAAAGACAGCTTAGGTTAATCAAAGATAGTATAAGAGTGTTAATCATTTGTATTTGACACTAATTAAATGGACAACTTTTAGGCAAATTACTTAATTTCACTGAACTTCACGTTTCAAAATGAATATACATTAATTTCATAGTCTATCCCTTCTGCAGTAGATCTTCCTGACCCGGGAATCAAACTGGGGTCTTCTGCATGGCAGGCAGATTCTTTACCAATAGAGCTATCAGGGAAGCCCAATTAGAAAAATAGTAACACATTTTAAAAGTAAAAGCTGTGCTTTATGTAAAAAGCTGTGTTACCTTATATGTACCCTAAAAGAGC
>NW_011398093.1:0-623 GCF_000754665.1 Bison bison bison | reverse complement strand
GGAAGTTCACGGTTCATGTATTGCTGAAGCCTGGCTTGGAGAATTTTGAGCATTACTTTACTAGTGTGTGAGATGAGTGCAATTGTGCAGTAGTTTGAGCTATTCTTTGGCATTGCCTTTTTTGGTATTGGAATGAAAACTGACCTTTTCCAGTCCTGTGGCCACTGCTGAGTTTTCCAAATTTGCTGGCATATTGAGTGCAGCACTTTCACAGCATCATCTTTCAGGATTTGAAATAGCTCAACTGGAATTCCATCACTTCCACTAGCTTTGTTCGTAGTCATGCTTCCTAAGGTCCACTTGATTTTACATTCCAGGATGTCTGGCTCTAGGTGAGTGATCACACCATCGTGATTATCTCGATCATGAAAATCTTTTTTTGTACAGTTCTTCTGTGTATTCTTGCCACTTCTCCTTAATGTCTTCTGCTTCTGTTAGGTCTGTACCATTTCTGTCCTTTATTGAGCCCATCTTTGCATTATATGTTGCCTTGGCATTTCTAATTTTCTTGAAGAGATCTCTAGTCTTTCCCATTCTATTGTTTTCCTCTATTTCTTTGCACTGATCGCTGAGGAAGGCTTTCTTATCTCTCCTTGCTATTCTTGGAACTCTGAATTCAAATG
>NW_011398092.1:0-582 GCF_000754665.1 Bison bison bison | reverse complement strand
GCTCTCTGTTTCTGCTTTTGTGTCTGTACCATAGTGTCTTGGTAGTATAGTCTGAAGTCAGAAGGTTGATTCGTCCAGTTCCTACCTTTCTTTCCAAGATTGCTTTGGCCCTTCTGGTCTTTTTTCCCCCATATAAATTGTAAAATTATTAGTCCTAGTTCTTTTAAAAAATGTCATTGGTTGTTTGATAGGGAGGAATTGAATCTTCAGATTGCTTTGGGTAGTATAGACATTTTCACAACATTGATTTCTTTCAAGTCAAGAACAAGGCATATCTTTCTATCTGTTTATTTCAACTTGGCTATCTTTCATCATACAGCCTGTCTTTCTGCATACATGTGTTTTGTCTGTTTAGATAACTTTATTCCTAGCTATTGGAGAAGAAAAATGGAAACCCACTCCAGTACTCTTGCCTGGAAAATCCCATGTACAAGGAGCCTGATAGGCTACAGTCCATGAGGTCCCAAAGAGTCGGACACGACTGAGCGACTTCACTTTCACATTTCACTTTCATGCATTGGAGAAGGAAATAGCAACCCACTCCAGTGTTCTTGCCTGGAGAATCCCGGGGATGGGGGAGCC
>NW_011398091.1:0-577 GCF_000754665.1 Bison bison bison | reverse complement strand
GATTAATATAATTGGTGTAAGTAGTTAGCTTTTAATGTTTGTAACCTTGGGACCCTTTGAGTTAATTCTTTTTCTTTGTTTATAGCCCACCCACACCTTTGCTCTGTAGGAATGCAACTTTATCTAATGCTTTTTTGGAGGTGGCTCCTGACCAACCACCTTTAGAGAAAAATAAGTTTTCTGAAGAAAAGGTCTTAAAATGTTAACAGGCCTCCGGGCCAGAAGATGATGCAAATCACCGAAGCGTTTGCATATGATAAGTTTGCAGGAAGAAAGCCTGGTTTGCTGCAAGACTCTACCCTTCCCCCATTATCCTATATGCATAACTTAAGGCATAAAAACTACTTTGAAAAAAAAAGTGCGGCCCTTGTTCACCGAAACTTGGTCTCACCATGTCGTTCTTTCTCTTACCTTCTGGCTGAATTTTTCAGCCTCTTTTCTCCACTGAATTTCCTCCCCGAGCTATCCTCATTCTATTACTCGTTATATCCTTAATTCACATTTATTTAAGCAGTTGTTTCCTGATCTTCGCCTACGCCGTCTAAACTTCGAATAACCTGGATCAGCCGGGGCTGGT
>NW_011398090.1:0-562 GCF_000754665.1 Bison bison bison | reverse complement strand
ACATGTTCATCTTCATAGTTTCATTTTCAATATTTAAACAAAGAAGAGAAAATGAGGCTTTAGTTCATTGGTTTACTATTTACTGCATGGTATTCCAAACTCTTCAGTTCAAGAAAGCATTCGTTATGCATCCTAGGTAAATGACACCTGATATAATATTGTAAGCAAGAAAATGAGAAGAAAGGGAAAAGAGGTAATGGATGTAAAGTGATTTCTGAAATCATCCCTGCTGAAATGAAGGGGTGTCTAAATTAGGATGGTATGGGTGAAGAAAGAGATGCAAATAAAATTAGATAAATAAAAATACACAGTATGATCTTCAGCACATTCACATATTATATTCTATTAGTTACTGGTAGAGTCTTAAAGATTAGACAGCAGATTGTTTTCATTATAGAAATTAATTTTGTCCCTGAAAATATAGATATTGTAGTACATCCAAAATCATGATCACAATTATACCATCACTGTGATAGAAAAGATAGCATGATATAATCAGTGACTGGCCCATGGTCAGCACACGTTATGTACTTTACAAGTGGTATTCTATAGGGTAATTTTT
>NW_011398089.1:0-751 GCF_000754665.1 Bison bison bison | reverse complement strand
AGCAACTGGAAGCAGTGGTGCCGGTTCAGAGCCTACTGCCCCAGTCTCAGGAGAAACGAGGACCAGTGTTATATCAGGAGCCAACGTACCTGTCTCTGGAGCCCCAGTGACCCCCGGATCATCAGCAGGAAGCTCGGCGGCACCTGGGGCACGTGCTCCAGGTTCAGAGACAACTTCCCCATTGTCTGGAGCAGCAGGGACAAGTGCTATAGGGTCAGGAACCAGCATCCCTCCATCTGGAGCACCTGTAACCCCTGAACCACCCCTCAGAAGCACAGAAGCAAGTGCAAGGCCTCCTGCAAGCTCAGAGTCAACCGTCACATTACCTGGAGCAACAGGGACTGATGTCTAAGACCTGGAACCAGCTTACCTGTATCTGGCGGAGCCGTGACCCCTGCGTCATCACCAGGAGGGTCATCAGCAACTGCAGGACCTGGTGTAGGTTCAGAAACAACTGTCCAGGTTTCTGGGGCAACAGGGGCTGATGTTCTAAGATCTGGAACCAGCTTACCTGTGTCCGGAGCAGCAGTGAGCCCTGGATCATCACCAGGAAGGTCAAGAGCAACTGCGGTATCCGGTGAAGGCTCTCAGCCCACTGTCGCATTATCTGGAGCAACAGGGACTAGTGCTGGACCATCAGGCACGCGTTTCTCCTCCTCTGGAGTACCGGCAACACCTGGATCAACCACAGGCAGGGCAGCAGGAGCTGGGACCCCGGGTGTAGATTCCCAGCAAACTGCCAGATTGCCTG
>NW_011398088.1:0-637 GCF_000754665.1 Bison bison bison | reverse complement strand
GCCTGGAGAATCTCAGGGACCGGGGAGCCTGGTGGGTTGCCATCTACAGGGTCGCACAGAGTCAGACACGACTGAAGAGACTTAGCAGCAAGGGAACAGTCTTGTGTTAGAATAGGGGAAGTCTGCCTAGAATCCCAGAAACTCCACAAACCACTGGGGCTTACCCTCCAGTATGAGGAGAAGGGCAGAGTTAGAGATGGTTATGTAGCCTCACTGTCTCAATGGACATGAATCTGGGCAAACTCGCGGGATAGTGAAGGTCAGGGGAGCCTGGCATTCTTCAGTCCAGGGGTTGCAAACAGTCTGACATGACTTAGCAACTGAAGAACAACAACAAAAAGGAAAGGAGCGGGATGTGGGAATCCGTAGTAAGGGATACAGAATAAAAATTTTAAAATGTAGTCCTCCTCTTCCTTCTCATCCTTCAGTCATTTTATATTAGATTCGTTCTAACTTGTGAGAAAATCTCATTAAATCGTGACTAAGGCTGAAGAAATACAATGAGACCCTAGGAGAATCCACTGCAGTATAAAGTTTTGTTGTCTTAAACATTTCCAAGCTGACATCTAGCTTTGTTGGTATAGTGTCATGAGATTTATCATGTCAGTCTGCAAATTAAAGAACAATCCCATCAGAA
>NW_011398087.1:0-835 GCF_000754665.1 Bison bison bison | reverse complement strand
GAAGGAGATCAGCCCTGGGATTTCTTTGGAAGGAATGATGCTAAAGCTGAAACTCCAGTACTTTGGCCCCCTCATGCGAAGAGTTGACTCATTGGAAAAGACTCTGATGCTGGGAGGGATTCGGGGCAGGAGAAGGGGACGACAGAGGATGAGATGGCTGGATGGCATCACTGACTCGATGGACGTGAGTCTGAGTGAACTCCGGGAGCTGGTGATGGACTGGAGGCCTGGCGTGCTGCGATTCATGCGGTCGCGAAGAGTCGGACACGACTGAGCGACTGAACTGAACTGAATCATATATAAAAAGACACTGATAACTGCCACAAAAGGAAACGTCCTGGTTCTGATAGTTGTGAACATTGGAGACAAAAACATATAGGAGTAGGACCGGATTAGAATGAGCTCCCCCCAAATCAGGTTCAGAGTTCAGCACAGTTTTGGAGGGCATCCTAGGGAGGTGAGGTGGACTGCAATTTTAGCGGCGAAAGGACTCTGAGAGCAATGACTAAAGAAAAACCTGTATTATTCTCATGTTTTGACTTGCTCTGTAGATTCTTTAGGATTTTTGTTTGTGTGGTTGGTTTCAATTCCTTCCCCTCGCCCACGTTGTAGTTGCCAATTTCATTGGCACTATGAAATCTAATGAAGCTTTTGAGCCTTATTTTTCTTCAGCCACATTTGTATTGCTGTTATAAATCTCTGTCTCTATATACAGCTTTTGAAATTCTGTGGAGTTTCCTTTTCTCTCTCTCTCTCTTTTTCATTTTTTAAACCTATTATTATTTTTTCTACATTTATTATTTGTTTACTTTCCCTACTGTTCTTTTCCCCTTGC
>NW_011398086.1:0-600 GCF_000754665.1 Bison bison bison | reverse complement strand
AAAGTAAACCACTTAATAACTAAGAACAGAAGAGAACTGTCTCAAAGGGTACCTGTAAACGACCCACAGCTAAATCATACTTAATAATGAAACACTGAAAGCTTTCCCTATAAGATTGGGAACAACATAAGGAAGTCTATTCCACACTTTGGTTCAATATTATACTGGCAGTTCTATAACCAGAGCAATCAGGTAAGAAAAAGGAATTGTTGTTGTTGCTTAAAACAAACAAACAACAAAAAAACAGCCTTCAGAATGGAAAGGAAAAAGTCAAAGTATATTGGAGATACCATACTTTTATATATAGAAAATCCCAAAGAAACCACAGGTATTAGAATTAATAAAAAGCTTGAAGAATATAAGATAAATATTTTAAAAGTCAATCACATTTCTATACAGTAGCAACAAATGTTCTGAAAATGAAGTCAAGTAAACACTTGACTCTACATTAGCATTAAAAATAATACTTAGGATGTCAGAAAGAGAAAGACAAATATCATATGGTATCACTTACATATGGACTATAAACTATAACACAAATGAACTTATCTGTGAAACAGAAACAGACTCACAGACATAGTGAGCAGACTATGTGATTAC
>NW_011398085.1:0-603 GCF_000754665.1 Bison bison bison | reverse complement strand
GATATGACTTGATCGCTCAGAGCTTTTGTGTCATCAAGTGTTATGAAAGGATCAAAGAGATCGAGAAAGCTGCTGACATAGACTTGGGGCGGGGTGGGGGGGCAGTAAGAGTACCCCCTGCGGGTCTTTAGCCCGATGTGATGCAGCCACTAGCAGTCTGCTAAGGAAATAAAGGCAGTGTCTCAGAGCATGACACCAGACCCCCTCACCCACGACATGCATTGAGATAACATGGGCAGCAGGTGAGTCATCCCGGGCTAAAAATTGATTGACATGAATCTTGAAGAAAGGCAGATTTCCAGGCAAATATGTCATTTCCTTAACATAGATGAGGAGAACAAGGTAAGAGGAAAACTTAATGTTTGGTTCAGGTCGCTTCTGAGCCTTTTGGGGGAACCGACCTGAAGCCAGAGTCTAGCCGAAATACACAGGCTTTGAACATCGCTGAAGACCAACATTTCCTAAGGAAAAAACGCATTGCTTAGCTCAAGGTTTGTCTGGGAAATTCTTACACATCAGGAGATGGCTCCGAGGTGGATTTCTACAAAGAACATCCATGCAAAGGACAAGCCTGCACAGCTCTGTGCACATCTGCCCCCTCCC
>NW_011398084.1:0-728 GCF_000754665.1 Bison bison bison | reverse complement strand
CAGAAGAGAAAAACTAGAGAAGTCCTAGCAGATGTCCCAAGGACATATCTAAAGAGACCAGATAAAGGAACCCTTCACAAGTAACTGTCCCAAAGAAATCACAGATATGAGATCTCCAGCAAAGTCTGTTTTGTTTTGAAGGGAGGGAAAGAAAGAAAAAGAGTCCATACTTGCCATAACCAGGGAGAACCCATCGATGGAAGATCAATTCAAGTTCAAAGAGCCCATGTCCTGCCTCTCCTCCTGTGGGGTCCTGGAGGAGTCTTGGGCAGTCTAAGGCCCTGGGAGGGGGCAGTGGAATTGTTGATGGGAACATGCTAGGAGATGCGCTGTGCTGCCTTTTCGCATGGCAGTCTTCCAGCCCAAAGCAGCATCAGAGGGAGGGAGGAAATTTCAACTTCAATGACGTAAGCAGTTTATCCTCACACTGGACTATACGTGATAATTACTAAACCGGGGAATTCTTATAGAACCACTCATAATCAGAGAATGGTTGATTATCTGTGAGCGAATTCCTACACACACACACACACACAGGCACTGAGTCCGCCCAAGGGCAGAAAACCAACCACAGAACGGGTTGAAATGGACCAAAAGAAATGAATGAACGTATTTTCTATTTGTACACCACAGATATTGCTTACTTAGAATTATTGAAATCCCTTTAGGACACTCATAAAGCACTTCATAATCTACATTTTCTTGAATCCTCTGTCATGTGCCAGGCA
>NW_011398083.1:0-580 GCF_000754665.1 Bison bison bison | reverse complement strand
AGTGGGAATTCTTCTCTCCATGAACTTATTCTGCTCCTGTTGGGAGAGATTTTCCATGGTCCAGTATTGCTATGTAGCTATATATATATACACCTAATTGGGGGATTCAGTATTAGATCACTGACTTAACTGACTTGCCTACAGACATATGCATGTTCTTTCACTGTCCTTTCAGTAATAAGGTGATATTTTTGCCCTCTTTCCCCTGAAATTAAGCTTTATTTATCAATTGCTTTAGACCTAAACCAAGCACGGGGAGCTATTTATTGATGCCCCCCCCCCGCCAAAGATACTAACACACACTTCAACAGAAGGTGGTAGCACATATTACAGTGATCCAAGCACTCATTTCTGCCACTGTCATAAAATGCAATTCATTCAACAAACATCTATTGAACATCTGTAATGTGCTAGTTCTTGAGGGTAGCTCAGTGAACAAAACAGTCAAAACCCCTTTTTCATGAAGTTCATATTCTAGTGGAAAGAAATTAAAGGAGATATAAAAATATATTGGGTGGCAAAACTTTCATTGGGTTTTTGTGTAACATCTTAACATTTATAAGAAACTACAGAAAAACCC
>NW_011398082.1:0-525 GCF_000754665.1 Bison bison bison | reverse complement strand
CTGACCTCGCCGTCATACCTCGTTAGAAAGCACACACTTGGGACGCCGCTCGAGAACAGCCCTGAGACTCCCCCGTCATCGCGAGAAGAGGGCCTTCGTCTCCTGCATGGCCTAGAGACCAATCTCACGACCTCTCTCAAAAAGCCTCAGGAGGCTTGATTCCCTTTAGTCCACCCAGTGAGCTCCAAGAGATACCTGTCGCGACTCGAGAGCAGAGCGGGGTTCTTTGCTTCCACTCGAGATGAATGCCTGTCTCCCGGGTGCTTCTGGAATGCAACCCGAAATCCCTGTCGCCCCTGGAGAGGAACATTGGCTTCTGGACACAAGCCTAGATGAGGTCTATTGGCCCTGCAGTCACTCGAGAGCAATCCCCAGCTTTCCTTCGCAACTCGAATGGAAGATTGGACTTCCCTGGGCCAACACAAGAGGCATCCTGAATTCCCGGTCGTAACTCGAGAATCCCGCCGCAACTCGAGAAAACCACGTGGTTCCCCGTCATCGCAAGATGAAGCCCTTTCCCGCTAC
>NW_011398081.1:0-633 GCF_000754665.1 Bison bison bison | reverse complement strand
AGAGTACCCTAGTTGGATGCAGCTTGTCAGTAATTGTAACCTGAGACCATGGCCAAGATAATCTACCCAGCTTGGGTCCAGTTGCCTGGATTGCAGTGTTTAAGAGGAGGAATCAGACATAATGATATAATGAGAACAGAGAGACCTGCTCACAATTTTACTCCTTCTTATGCAAACTGCCCTTTCAACATTTCCCTCCTGCAGTGGTTAAGGGCATGGACTCCACAGTCAGGTTCAAAGTCGTATCCCCTTGAGCAAGTTTGTTTAGCCTCCGTGTGCTTCAGTTTATTCATATCTGAGACGGGGGTATATATGTAAGTGCTTAGGACAGTGCCTGGTACATGGGAAGTCTTCATAAGTATTTACTATTATTAGTGTATCCTCACAACTCTGGGGAAATAAATATAATTGATAAATTCCCTTGAAAAGACATAATCCTCATTCAGAAGTTATAATAACTAAATATATGTCTGAATATTCATTGGAAGGACTAATGCTAAAGCTGAAACTCCAATACTTTGGCTACCTAATGCGAAGAGCTAACTCATTGGAAAAGGTACTGGGAAAGATTGAGGGCAGGAAACGAAAGGGGAGGCAGAGGATGAGATGGTTAGATAGCATCACCAACTCAAT
>NW_011398080.1:0-694 GCF_000754665.1 Bison bison bison | reverse complement strand
TCAACTGGAATTCTGTCACTGCTGGGAGCCAGTGGGAACTCCGCCCATGACAAAGGTCATGAGGCAGGAGGCTCGGCATACGCAAGGCGGGATCGAGCTTCAGGAGTCCCCCTGGAAATTCTCGAGCATATATCCCCAAAACCAGAGTCTGCCTACTTTCTGCTTGTGCTTTCATCTAAACCTCTGACTTTACGAGGGGCTCTCCCCCACTACGTCTCTCTGAAAAAAGAGTTAGCTTACATTTCCAGTTAATAATTCCTGGGTGTGACAGTGTTTAACCTACAAACTCCTTTGGAAATCCTCTAGCCTGCCTGAATAGGTTTTTCCGGCCACATGTGACTGTTCAGAGCCTCCCAACTGTGAGAGGCAGGAGATGTTCTAAACTGTCTAAACACAGATTCTTTTGAGTAGTTAAAAGATTGATTAGAAATTGTATTGGTGAATGGTTTTTCACTTGTTCGGCCATTGTTTGCTGCTAAGGTTCCATATCCCTTACCTGCTGTGTCCCTGGCAGTGTATTGATTAATATAATTGGTGTAATAGTAGCTTTAATATTTGTAACCTGGGACCTTTGAGTTTAATTTTTTTCTGTTATAGCCCACCACACCTTTGCTCTGTAGGAATGCAACTTTATCTAATGCTTTTTTGGAGGGTGGCTCCTGACCAACCACCTTTAGAGAAAAATAAGTTTTAT
>NW_011398079.1:0-622 GCF_000754665.1 Bison bison bison | reverse complement strand
ATTGGGCCCTGCAGTCACTCGAGAGCAATCCCCAGCTTTCCTTCGCAACTCGAATGGAAGATTGGACTTCCCTGGGCCAACACAAGAGGCATCCCGAATTCCCCGTCGTAACTCGAGAATCCCGCCGCAACTCGAGAAAAACCACGCTGTTCCCCCGTCATCGCAAGATGAAGCCCTTTCCCGCTACAGCGTCTCAGGAGAAGTCCCACGTTAGGAATTGGAGGTCGAAACGGTACTTGGCACCCTTGATGCGCCCCCACAAAGTTCCCGGGCATGCCGGTCTCCCTGGAGAGGAACACCGAGGTTTTCCGGCACCACTTCCTCTGAGCCCCTTCTACCCTCCTGATCTCCACAGGAGGGTCGACTCCCCTGCTTTGTCTGGAAGGGGTTCCAGACCTTCCGGTCGCACCTCAGGATGAGGCCGGTCTCACGACGACATTCCAGACGTGGCCTCGTGGGTGCTTCCACATTGCGAAGCACCCCATTTCCCGGTCCCCACTTGGTAAGAACCCGATGCCCGGACACCTCTCCGAACTCCACCCCGTGAATGAAGTCAACACGAAGGGGCAGTGACTCGCCCGTGCATCGTCCGGAAAAGACCCCCAGGTTCCAAATACCGCTC
>NW_011398078.1:0-639 GCF_000754665.1 Bison bison bison | reverse complement strand
ATCCTTTAAGTGCTACCTTTAAGTGAAAAGATCAAAGTTCTCAATTTGATATAAAAAGAAAAAAAAGTATGCTGAGGTTGCTAATATCTGTGGTGAATGTGAAGCAGAGAAAAGAAATCTGGGTTAGTTTTGCTGTCAAACTGCAAACTGCAAAAGGTATGGCCACAGAGCATAGTGCATAGTTAGGGTGAAAAAAAAATCACGAAATTAGTTCAGTAATATATTTTACATAGAGACTACATTCACAAAACTGTTATAAAAATATGTTGTTATAATTGTTCTATGTTATTATTACACTTCCCTGGTGGCTCAGATGGTAAAGTGTCTGCTACAATTCAGGAGACCTGGGTTCCATCCCTGGAGAAGGAAATGGCAACCAATCCAGAATTCTTGCCTGGGAAATCCCATCACAGAGGAGCATAGTAAGCTGCAGTCCATCAGGTTGCAAAGAGTTGGACACGACTGAGCAACTTCACTTTCACTTTCCTGTTATTATTAGGAAGTTGCCAATCTCTTACTGTTCTTTTATAAAATAAACTGCATCACAGGTATGTTTGTATAGAAAAACCATTGTGTATATAGGGTTTGATACTATGTGTGGTTACAGATGTCCACTGGGGGTCTTGGAACTTATTCTCT
>NW_011398077.1:0-657 GCF_000754665.1 Bison bison bison | reverse complement strand
ATTTCTGGTTATAGTTTAGGTAGAAATTTTTTTTCGTTTAAGCATTTGTTATGCAGAATTGCATAGGGGGGCTTCCCAGGTCGTGTTAGTGGTAAAGAACCTGCCTGCCTGCAGGTTCGATCCCTGGATTGGGAGGCTCCCCTGGAGTAGGAAGTGGCAACCCACTCCAGTATTTTTGCCTGGAAAATTTCTTGGACAGAGGAGCCTGGTAGGCTATAGTTCTTGGGACTGCAAAGAGTCGGACATGGCTGAGCAATTGAGCACATGGAGAATTGCTATTTACCAAAGATAAAAGAAAAAAATGGAAACATTCATTAAAAAAAAATCTTTATGATGACCTTAGATTGGAGGATTTATTTTTGATGATTTTTAAGAATAGACATTGCACCTATCTTGGTTTGGTTTCTAAGAAACCGATTCTACAAAATCATGAGAAAGTCAGAAGAACAGTTAAGTGGGTATTCCTACTTTGTGAAATTGTGGTTATTTATTTAGTAGTTAACATCTGTCTTACAATTTTCCCAGGATGGTTGTTAATATGAAATCAGATGACGTATGAAAAGCACCTTTGCAAATTAAAAGTGCTATAAAAATGTGCTATTATGGAAGCTTCCCTATAACAGGCTATTAATTTGACATGGCATAAAAGTGAAGTTT
>NW_011398076.1:0-559 GCF_000754665.1 Bison bison bison | reverse complement strand
GAATGAAAAGCCAGAGGAAGGGCAGCTCTTCTCAGAAACCACTGGGTCCTCACTTCCCCAAGTTACCTTCAATCCCACCATTCTATTGACTTCTTTCATGAACTAGAATTAGAGCACACAAACTTATTTTTCCCTGGTAGATGGTGTG
The DNA here is from genome assembly GCF_000754665.1 of Bison bison bison. Taxonomy (NCBI): domain Eukaryota; kingdom Metazoa; phylum Chordata; class Mammalia; order Artiodactyla; family Bovidae; genus Bison; species Bison bison. The sequence continues at coordinate 411 of NW_011398076.1, read as the reverse complement.
GTAATCTTGTCTAAGACCAATCCTCACCTCTAGTGTGGATATCTCATGCTGGAGTTTCCAGATTCCATGAAACTAAGGCAAGAAGGGGGAGGGGTGTGGCTGGCTCCTTCTAAGCAGGCACTGGGAAGAGAGCTTTTATTGCCTCAGCCCCTCCTAATATCCAGGTCAACTTTATCTGTCTCTTTGCCTCTCCCTCTCTTTGTGTAATTACTTTGGGTTGAGTTTCTCAATGGAAACATCATTGTCCAGGGCTTCAGTTCTGTGCTTTCTTTTCCTGAAGAGACAAGCACTGTTCTGAGCCTCCTCCTCAGTGGGATTGTAGACCCTGGAGCCCTTAGCTGTGGAGAAGGGAGAGAATCTGGATTCAGGACCCCCCAAGCTCGGGCTCTTTGGCTTTCTGAGATGCAATTT
>NW_011398075.1:0-807 GCF_000754665.1 Bison bison bison | reverse complement strand
GCCTCTTGTGTTGGCCCAGGCAAGTCCAATCTTCCATTCGGGTTGCGAAGGAAAGCTGGGGATTGCTCTCGAGTGACTGCAGGGCCAATAGACCTCATCTAGGCTTGTGTCCAGAAGCGAATGTTCCTCTCCAGGGGCGACAGGGATCTCGGGGTTGCATTCCAGAAGCACCCGGGGAGACAGGCATTCATCTCGAGTGGAAGCAAAGAACCCCGCTTTGCTCTCGAATCGCGACGGGTATCTCTTGGAGCTCACTGGGTGGACCCAAGGGAGTCAAGCCTCCTGAGGCCTTTGGAGAGAGGTCGCGAGATTGGTCTCTAGGCCATGCAGGAGACGAAGGCCCTCATCTCTCGATGACGGGGGAATCTCGGGGTTGTTCTCGAGCGGCGGCCCCAGTGTGCGGTTTCTCACGAGGAACGACGGCCAGGTCAGTGAGCCTCTCGTGGGGCGCCAGGGAAGTCGGGTCTCCATGCGAGTGGCGAGGGGGAGCGCGTCACTGCTCCCGAGCCATGGTAGGGGAATCTGGCCTCGAGACGTGTTGAAGAAGGTCTCTCGAGGTCTTTCTCGGGTTGAGGCAGGAAACCCTGGGTTCCCTCGACTTGTGCAGGTGACGTCAGGGGGCTTCTCATGGTGGCTCTGAGAAGCCAGGGAAACTGGAGGTGGGAGGGGCCTCTCGGGACGCCACTGGGTTTGGTGCATTGGAAGAGGGCCTCATCTCCAGTTGAGGCAGGAACCGCTGGGTACCTCTGATTTCAGACTCCGATCGCAGGGTCCCTGCAGACTGGGGACAGGAGAGTCAGGCCTCGT
>NW_011398074.1:0-631 GCF_000754665.1 Bison bison bison | reverse complement strand
CCTGTGACAGTATTCCCCCAGACAGTGCTCTCTATTCCCTTTGCCCTGTGTCATGAGGCACTTAACCTATAGTTATACAGGTTTCCTAATGTTGAGTATTATCAGTGGATTCTGGTTTCAGATCTCATTTTAAAGGCCAAAATTATTTAATATTCAAATCAAGCAGCATTTGTAGGAAGTTTCCTTCCTCTGTTCAGTTACCTGCTTGGTTTTCTGAGTACCCAGTCATGCCCAATTTTCTCCCTTGAAAAGATCGCCCTTCACGAGACATCCTGCCTGACAGTGCTTGTCAGCCTCTGGACCTCTCCTCTGGGAGGCCACACACCTCAGTCAGCTCCAAGAACGACTTCCTGCCCTCAGGGTCCTTGAGAAGTAGTCATTAATTGCAGACCATATGGTAGGATTACGAGGGGGCCTATTTTTTGTGTGTGTGACACTTTACTCAGCTAACCCAAAGATGAATTTTAACTACCAACAGCCCCTGTCAAAGGAATATTTTTCAAAAAAGAGTGATCAGCAGTGAAGAATTGAGTTCAAAGTGTCTCGTGCCCAGCTATGAATGTTTTCCTGATATTTCCTCAATAAACCTGCTTAATATTTCCTTAAATAACCAGCTAAAGAAGTCAATTAG
>NW_011398073.1:0-666 GCF_000754665.1 Bison bison bison | reverse complement strand
TCATACTACTTTCTACTCTCCTAGGTTCCCCAGATGGCCTCCCATCCCCAATGTTCCCACCCACTCGTTTTCTCTTGATTGATGCTGTCTTAGTACATTCTTCTTGCAGTGTCTTAAGAAAGTTCTTACACCTACAATCTACTTAGGACTTTCATTTCTTATACAAACATGATATTTGCATAATCTAGCTTTCACTGGGATTTGTCTAGACTCAGACTTCCTATTCTAATTTGAGTGTTCCTCTTCATCTGTGAGACACGAAGTAATGTGAGCAAGCAACAGGTGATGAAGAGTGCTTCCACAGGAGAGTAATTCTTGATTAGGAAGCTGGCTGATTTAATAATCTAGCAGAACCATAAGAACAAAAGCAGGTCTGCCTCCTTCGAGTTGCAGAACAGTGATCAGTCTTCTTTTCGGTAAAGTGAAGCAGTTGGAACTCTCTAGACCTCTCCTAACTCTAAATCTCAAAGGTATATGAATTAGGGAAGGATATTTTAGGAGAACTCGCCTCACATATTAACTGATCTTTTCATTTGTGTGTTGAATATAAATGTGTTAATTAATTTGAATCATAGTTTCTCCACTCAGAAGTAGCTTCTAATACTTTTTCTTCCTTACCTATGCTTCAAATAATTAGCAATCTGTAGTGTTCTGAGTCCCAATTCT
>NW_011398072.1:0-1261 GCF_000754665.1 Bison bison bison | reverse complement strand
GCTTTGGCTTTAAGATATCTTTGTTGGGATATTTGGAAATTTTATCTCTCTGGAATTCAAGATCAATAACATCTCCAATCAATTTTTTGTTAATCAACCCAAGATTTTCCCTATGTTTGGAACAGTAAAACAGATCTTAAGGCATCTCCATCCACAATAGTGCCTGAAAGTCTTGATTCATTTGTTTATGTATGACTACATCTCAGTCCTTGAGAATCTTGAAGGCCACATTTTATCTTAAACCTGCAGAAAACTGGTCTCCATTGTATATAGTAATGTTAGTGACAACCAACCAAGAAAGCAGCGTCATAGAGATGTGTGTTCAATAAGACCACTAGATGGCGCAATATCTTCACATTTCATTAACAACACTAAGCGCCCAGAAGGGAATTTAGTCCTTTACGAGGACTCTTACCGGAAGCTATCCTAATTTGTCATTCCGGCTGCCTGCCTTACTTGCTGATGATCTTGTGAGAAGGAACTGAGTCTAATACATTCTTTGTCTTTGTCTTTAACTTAGAAAGAGAGTCTTTCTTAATTTTTTTTTCTTTCTGTTGATGCTGTGGTAAGAGTTTGAGTATTTTCAAACACAGATCATGAGATGAATTTTAATTCTCCCATTCCCCAGCTCTGAACACGGGCTGCCTGCCTTCCCATCAACCTTGACCCAGATTCCAGCATTCTGCAAGGTCTAGGGTGGCTTCCTCTCCTGTCACAAGCCATCACTGATCTTTCTAGTCTACGAGCATCTATTTTTCCTAAATTCTTGTAATACTTTTGTTAGTTCCTTACTAAACAAGACAGTATAACATTGGGCAAGTTACCTAACTTGAGGCTCAGTTTGTTCCTCTATATAATGGAAACCGCTATAGTACATCACTCATGTCTAACACACAACAAATTCTCATAGGCGTATTTATTTATGAGTCTTTAGTATAATATTAGGTATGGTCAGTATTTCCTGAACATGGACAACTTTCCAAGCAACTGCTTACTGATATAGATGGAACAGTGAACACAGTGTATGCAAGCCACGGTCTCACAAGCCTTACAGTAGAGGAAGGAAGAGGGGGATAAATCATCCCAGCAAGATCTACATGGACTATGGGAACATGCAGCAAAGATAACTTCTCTTGTCAGCTAGAATTAGGAAAGTCCCTTTCAAGAAAGTACTATCTGAACTTAAGCTGATAAAAATAGCAGTGATTAGCCAAGTAAAGAGAAGAAGGGGGTGGGGCTTTAATGTAGTCTGTGCAAGTCC
>NW_011398071.1:0-648 GCF_000754665.1 Bison bison bison | reverse complement strand
GCATAGAAGCGAATGAAAAATGAAAACACAACAACCCAAAACCTGTGGGACACTGTAAAAGCAGTCCAAAGGGGAAAGTTCATAGCAATACAGGCATACCTAAAGAAACAAGAAAAAAGTCAAATAAAAAACCTAAACTCTACACCTAAAGCAACTAGAAAAGGAAGAAATGAAGAAGCCCAGGGTTAGTAGAAGGAAAGAAATCTTAAAAATTAGAGCAGGAATAAATGCAAAACAAACAAAAGAGACTATAGCAAAAATCAACAAAGCCAAAAGCTGGTTCTTTGAAAGGATAAATAAAATTGACAAAACATTAGCCAGAATCATCAAGAAACAAAAGGAGAAAAATCCAATCAATAAAATTAGAAACGAAAATGGAGAGATCACAACAGAAAACACAGAAATACAAAGGATCATAAGAGACTATTATCAACAAATATATGCCAATAAAATGGACAACGTGGAAGAAGTGGACAAATTCTTAGAAAAATACAACTTTCCAAAACTGGACCAGGAAGAAATAGAAAATCTTAACAGACCCATCACAAGCATGGAAATTGAAATTGTAATCAAAAAATCTTCCAGCAAAACAAAAGCCCAGGTCCAGACGGCTTCACAGCTGAATTCTACCAAAAAATTTAGAGAAAG
>NW_011398070.1:0-615 GCF_000754665.1 Bison bison bison | reverse complement strand
GGTCCCTGCAGACTTGGGAAAGGAGAGTCAGGCCTCGTCTTGTGTTGAGGCATGGAACTCCACTTGCCTCTCAAGGTGTTCCCGGGGAGACAGGCCACTTGTCGAGCGGTATTTGGGATTGGGGGTTTTTTCCCGATGATGCCCGGGCGAGTCACTACCCATTCGTGTTGACTTCATTCACAGGGTGGAGTTCGAAGAGGTGTCCGGGCATCGGGTTCTTATCAAGAGGGGACCGGGAAATCGGGGTCCTTCGGAATGTGGAACCACCCACGAGGCCACGTCTGGACTGTCGTCGTGAGACCGGCCTCATCCTGAGGTGCGACCGGAAGTTCGGGAACCCCTTCCAGACAAAGCAGAGGAGTCGACCCTCCTGTCCAGATCAGGACGGTACAAGGGGCTCAGAGGAAGTGGTGCCGGAAAACCTCGGTGTTCCTCTCGACGGAGACCGGGATGTCGGGGCACTTTGTGGGTCGCATCAAGGGTGACAAGTACCGTTTCGAACTCCAATTCCTAAAGTGGGACTTCTCCTGAGACGCTGTAGCGGCACAGGGCTACATCTTTCGATGACGGGGGAACCACGTGGTTTTTCTCGAGGTGTAGCAGGATTCTCGAATT
>NW_011398069.1:0-524 GCF_000754665.1 Bison bison bison | reverse complement strand
ATCTCTCTCAGAATTTACCACAGTTTTTTGTGATCCACACAGTCAAAGGCTTTGGCATAGTCAATAAAGCAGAAATAGAGGTTTTTCTGGAACTCTCTTGCTTTTTCCATGATCCAGCGGATGTAGGCAATTTGGTCTCTGGTTCCTCTGCCTTTTCTAAAACCAGCTTGGACATCAGTATGTTCATGGTTCCCATATTACTGAAGCTGGCTTGGAGAATTTTGAGCATTATTTTACTAGCGTGTGAAATGAAAGCAATTTTGCCGTAGTTTGAGCATTCTTTGGCATTGCCTTTCTTTCAGATTGGAATGAAAACACCTTTTCCAGTCCTCTGGCCACTGCTGAGTTTTCCAAATTTGCTGGCATATTGAGTGCAGCACTTTCATAGCATCATCTTTCAGGATTTGGAATAGCTCAACTGGAATTCCATCACCTCCACTCTCTTTGTTCGTAGTGATGCTTTCTAAAGCTCACTTGACTTCACATTCCAGGGTGTCTGGCTCTAGGTCAGTGATCATACCATC
>NW_011398068.1:0-544 GCF_000754665.1 Bison bison bison | reverse complement strand
CCGCTGGAGCCACAGCCCCAGGCCCCCAGCCTTCCAAGCCCGACGAGCCTCCTAGATGAGCTCTTGGCGGCCACGGGCGTCCCGGACACGCAGGCGCCTTCCCCGGGGGCCGCTGCCGACGAGGGGGTGGGCCCTGCCCTCCCAGGGGCACCCAGCTTCCTAGACGAGCTCTTGGCGGCCACGGGCACCCCGGACACGCCGGGGCCTTCCCTGGGGCCCTCTGCCGATGAACGAGCACACCTCGCCCTCCGGGCAGCTCCTGGCTGCCGCGGGCCTCCCGGGCTCGCCGGGCCCTTCTCCGGGGTCCTCTCCTGTCGTCGCAGGGCCCCACCCAGCCCTCCCCGGGCCACCCAGCCTCCTAGAGGAAATCTTGGCTGCCACGGCCATCCAGGACACGCCCTGGTCTTCCCCGGGGTCCCCTGCGGGGGAAGAAGGAGTTGAGGCCACCCTGGAAACACCCCTCAGTGAGGACGAGTACCAGGCCCTCCTCGACATGCTGCCAGGCTCCCCAGGCCCTGGGGCTTAGAGGGAGAGGAAGGAAGGG
>NW_011398067.1:0-687 GCF_000754665.1 Bison bison bison | reverse complement strand
GAGGCCCCTCCCACCTCCCAGTTTCCCTGGCTTCTCAGAGCCACCATGAGAAGCCCCGTGAGGTCACCTGCACAAGTCGAGGGAACCCAGGGTTTCCTGCCTCAACCCGGGAAAGACCTCGAGAGACCTTCTTCAACACGTCTCGAGGCCAGATTCCCCTACCATGGCTCGGGAGCAGTGACGCGCTCCCCCTCGCCACTCGAATGGAGACCCGACTTCCCTGGTGCCCCACGAGAGGCTCACTGACCTCGCCGTCGTACCTCGTGAGAAACCACACACTGGGGCCGCCGCTGGAGAACAATCCCGAGATTCCCCCGTCATCGCGAGATCAGGGCCTTCGTCTCCTGCATGGCCTAGAGACCAATCTCGCGACCTCTCTCCAAACGCCTCAGGAGGCTTGACTCCCTTGGGTCCACCCAGTGAGCTCCAAGACATACCCGTCGCGATTCGAGAGCAGAGCGGGGTTCTTTGCTTCCACTCGAGATGAATGCCTGTCTCCCCGGGTGCGTCTGGAATGCAACCCCGATATCCCTGTCGCCCCTGGAGAGGAACATTGGCTTCTGGACACAAGCCTAGATGAGGTCTATTGGCCCTGCAGTCACTCGAGAGCAATCCCCAGCTTTCCTTCGCAACTCGAATGGAAGATTGGACTTGCCTGAGCCAACACAGAGGCATCCTGAACTCCCC
>NW_011398066.1:0-586 GCF_000754665.1 Bison bison bison | reverse complement strand
ATCAACCATGACTGGAACTATCTGTTGCTCATTCGGCAGGCACAGAACTTCCTCCCAGCCTTGCCTATGACAAGGTCATCCTCTGTTTCAATTGGACACGTGGGTCCTTTAGAATGGAGCTTCAGTCTGGCCGTGGGATTTGGCAACAATGACAAAGACAGCAATCAACAACTGCCACCCCACTCACTGTTCACTTGCCAAAGCTAAAAAGTGACTGATTTTCGGGCCTTCTGAGGTTAAGTGTGATAGACCCTTTCTCCTTTGGATGTAATGCCTGTCTGGTGATGAAGTTAAGAACTTAATGCAGTGAAGAACAGAATGTCTTCATAGCACAGACTCTGGGTGCTAGATTCAAGAACTTCCATTCACCCATATGTGTTGCTTTCTACGTTCCATATCTGATTTTGTTTTATATTGGAGAAAAAAATAATATCCTCATTAGCTGTTGTTGTTCAGTCATCCAGTCATGTCCGACTCTTTGCGACCCCATGGACTGCAGCATGCCAGGCCTCTCTGTCCCTCATCATCTCCTGGAGTTTGCCCAAGTTCATATTCATTGCATCAGTGATGCTGTCCAGCCATCTCA
>NW_011398065.1:0-999 GCF_000754665.1 Bison bison bison | reverse complement strand
CGGGGAGCGGAGGGCCACGCCGGCCGGGCGCCGGCAAACACCGCCGCCAAGGGCGGGACGGCGAACGACGGCGGACCGGAGGGCGCGACCCCACCCCCGCCACCACCGCGGGCCCCCGCCGCGTGGCGCGAGACCGTCCCCAGCCCCCCGACACCCCAGGGGCGGTGACACCCGAAGGCCGCTTGCGGCGCGAGGAAGCTCTCGAAGGGGAGACCGACCACACAGGCCCCGGCAGGCCAGGGGCCTCGGCGCGAGCTCACGTCCCCTTCTCTCCCCTCTCGCGGGCGACGTCCCCCCCTGCCACAGAGGCGGGGGGGGGGGGGACGCCGTGTCTGCACTTAGGGGGACGGAGGGCCCAGAGGCCCTGCGAGGACAGCCCCCAGCCACGCGCCCCCCGGGGAGGCGCGCACAGGACACGCGCACCCCGGAGGGGCGATTGATCGTCAAGCGACGCTCAGACAGGCGTAGCCCCGGGAGGAACCCGGGGCCGCAAGTGCGTTCGAAGTGTCGATGATCAATGTGTCCTGCAATTCACATTAATCTCGCAGCTAGCTGCGTTCTTCATCGACGCACGAGCCGAGTGATCCACCGCTAAGAGTCGTATGAGGTTTTCAAGGGTTTCGTTTCGGCGGGACACCCGCCCCTGGCGCGGCACATCCCACCCACCCCCGCCTCCCTCCCCGGAGGTGGGAGTTGGGGCAGGGGGTTGCCTCTGGCCGGCCAAGTCAGACAGAAAACAGCAGAACGGAGGGGTCGGGAAAGGGTCCACACGACGGGGCGTCCGGCGCCAAGCCGCCAGGGCGGGCTCGGACAACCCCACAGGCGCCCGGGGGGCCCCCAACCCTCCCCCAGGGACGCGGGGCAGCGCGCGCACGCGCCGCCGCACACGGCCACGGCCCACACGACGGCCGTCGGGTAGCCCCCTCCCGACGGCCGCGGCGGCAGTGACCGTGGCGCGCCACGCCGCGCGCCACCCCGTCCCCTCGGGGGACGGCGGGG
>NW_011398064.1:0-675 GCF_000754665.1 Bison bison bison | reverse complement strand
GTCATTTATTGCTTGTAGACTTTTGTATCGCAGCCACTCTGGCGTGAAATGGTACCTCAGTAGTGGTTTTGATTTGCATTTCTCTGATAATGAGTGATGTTGAGCATCTTTTCATGTGTTTGTTAGCCATCTGTATGTCTTCGTTGGAGAAATGTCTATTTAGTTCTTTGGCCCATTTTTTGATTGGGTCATTTATTTTTCTGGAATTGAGCTGTAGGAGTTGCTTGTATATTTTTGAGATTAGTTGTTTGTCAGTTGCTTCATTTGCTATTATTTTCTCCCATTCTGAAGGCTGTCTTTTCACCTTGCTTAGAGTTTCCTTTGTTGTGCAGAAGCTTTTAAGTTTAATTAGGTCCCATTTGTTTATTTTTGCTTTTATTTCCAATTTTCTTGGAAGTGGGTCATAGAGGATCCTGCTGTGATTTATGTCGGAGAGTTTTCCCTATGTTCTCCTCTAGGAGTTTTATAGTTTCTGGTCTTATGTTTAGATCTTTAATCCATTTTGAGTTTATTTTTGTGTATGGTGTTAGAAAGTGCTCTAGTTTCATTCTTTTACAAGTGGTTGACCAGCTTTTCCAGCACCACTTTTTAAAGAGATTGTCTTTAATCCATTGTATATTCTTGCCTCCTTTGTCAAAGATAAGGTGTCCATAGGTGCGTGGATTTATCTCTGGG
>NW_011398063.1:0-525 GCF_000754665.1 Bison bison bison | reverse complement strand
CCCTGGGCCAACACAAGAGGCATCCTGAATTCCCCGTCGTAACTGGAGAATCCTGCCGCAACTCGAGAAAGCCACGTGGTTCCCCGTCATCGCAAGATGAAGCCCTTTCCCGCTACAGCGTCTCAGGAGAAGTCCCACGTTAGGAATTGGAGGTCGAAACGGTCCTTGGCACCCTTGATGCGCCCCACAAAGTTCCCCGGCATCCCGGTCTCCCTGGAGAGGAACCCCGAGGTTTTCCGGCACCACTTCCTCTGAGCCCCTTCTACCCTCCTGATCTCGACAGGAGGGTCGACTCCCCTGCTTTGTCTGGAAGGGGTTCCCGACCTTCCGGTCGCACCTCAGGATGAGGCCGGTCTCACGACGACATTCCAGACGTGGCTTCGTGGGTGCTTCCACATTGCGAAGCACCCCGATTTCCCGGTCCCCTCTTGGTAAGAACCCGATGCACGGACACCTCTCCGAACTCCACCCTGTGAATGAAGTCAACACGAAGGGGCAGTGACTCGCCCGTGCATCGTGCGGAAA
>NW_011398062.1:0-796 GCF_000754665.1 Bison bison bison | reverse complement strand
GGCAATAATCAAAGAGCTGAGCAGGATCGAATCACGCAATTATCAGGCAATAATCATGGACCTCAGCTGTGAAGAATCATGCTTCTCAGCTGGCAATAATCAAGCACCTGAGCAGGCAGGAATTACATGGGTCAGTGGGAATTGTCAAGCAGATGAGCAGGGAGGATTCACGCAGCTTAGCTGGCAATAATCAAGCAGATGAGCAGGCAGGTATCACGCAGGTCAGCTGGCAATTATGAAACAGATGAGCAGGAAGGAATCATGAAGCTCAGCTGGCAGTTATCAAGCAGATGAGGAGGCAGAAATGACACAGCTCAGCTGGCAATAATCAAGCAGATAAGCAGGCAGGAAGCACGCAGCACAGTTCGCAATTGTCAAGCAGCTCATCAGACAGCTCATCAGACAGGAATCACGCAGTTCAGCAGTCCCTGATCACATGACTGAGCATGCACTCTTGACGTTGCTGATCATACAGTTATTACGTGACTGATCATGCACTGATCACATGACTATCATTCACTGATCACGTGACTGCCCAAGCACTGAGCACGTGGATGATCATACACTCACCACGTGACAGATCATGCACTGATCTCGTGACTGATCATACACTGATCAGTTGGCTTTCATGCACTGATAAATGGCAATCATACACTGATCACGTGACTGCGCATGCATGCAATGATCACCTGGTTGATCATGCACTGATCACGTGGCTGATCATACACTGATCACGTGACTGATCATGCACTGATCACGTGGCTGAATATGCACTGATCACGAAGCTGATCATACA
>NW_011398061.1:0-580 GCF_000754665.1 Bison bison bison | reverse complement strand
ATGGCATCCTCAATGCACGTGAGTTTTAGCAAGCTCCGGAAGTTGGTGATGGACAGGAACAGGGAAGCCTGGTGCGATGTTTTACCATAAAGTATGATGTTAGTTACACAGTTTATTACCATCATCAGGTTGAGGAAGTTTTCTATTTCTAGTTTGCTAAGAGTTTTTATACAGAATGTGTTCAGTCACTCAGATCTGTCCAGCTCTTTGCGACCCCATGGAGTTTAAACCCAAACGGTTCCTCTGGTTGAGGATTCTCCAGGCAAGAATACTGGAGTTGGTTGCCATGCCCTCTGCCAGGGCATCTTCCCAACCCTGGAATAGATATTAGACTTTATCAAATTATTTTTCAGCGTTTTTCGAGATGACCCTACTGTGTTTTATTTTTTGTCCTTTAGTACTTTGAATTACACTGATTGATTTTCAAATGTTTAACCAATCCTGCGTTCGTAGGGGACAAAAATTAATAGATTATGCTGCGTTGTCTTTGTATATATTGGCATAGTCTGCACTTCACTCTGAACACTTTCTGTTGCTACGTCTTCAAGTGCACAATTTTCTCCTGCTGTCCTGTTTAATC
>NW_011398060.1:0-623 GCF_000754665.1 Bison bison bison | reverse complement strand
GATCAGCCAGACGCTGGGACAGGCTGGGAGCTAGGGCAAAATCAACCCAATGTCCATTTTTTCCTTCGGGTGACAGAGTGCTTCTTTTGCATAGAATGGTGGGGAGGTCCTGGAGGCGAGTTTTAACTCCAGGCTATTTTGACCGCGTAGCTTTCCTTCAGACTCTGTGTGTAAGAATCTCTGAGAGTCCACCTCATCCTCATATGTCTCGTCGTCTCCTCCCCTTGAAGTCCACACGAGTCTCAAGTCTCCTTCAGCTGAGTCTATCCCCCTTATGATGCAAAATGTCTCACAGGGATTTGATTTGCAACTCAAGTGTTTAAGCATAAAGTACGCATCCTCTGGCAAAGATGAATCATTTGCTCCTGACAGAAGGTGTCAAAAGAGAGTCACAGAGTTCGGACTCTGCTATATCAAATTAGTGTATTGAACTGTAAGCATTAACTCTTGTCCACTGTCCACTATCTCTCCAAGCACTACACTAGATGCAGGGAATTTTATGGTATATATGAAGAAATTCATCATACTAGCTACGTGCTAGCTACTACCCCAGACCTTGCGTCTTTCACAGAAAATTTAGGGGGTAGCCATGACTATCATCACCCCCACTTCATCAATGAAAA
>NW_011398059.1:0-594 GCF_000754665.1 Bison bison bison | reverse complement strand
CAAACAAAAGAGGAAGAGATAGGGAATCTATCTGATAAAGAATTCCAAATAATGATAGTGAAATTGATCCAAAATGTTGAAATTAAAATGGAATCACAGATAAATAGCTTGGAGACAAGGATTGAGAAGATGCAAGAAAGGTTTAACAAGGACCTAGAAGAAATAAAAAAAGAGTCAATATATAATGCATAATGCAATAAATGAAATTAAAAACACTCTGGAGGCAACAAATAGTAGAATAACAGAGGCAGAAGATAGGATTAGTGAAATAGAAGATAGAATGGTAGGAATAAATGAATCAGAGAGAATAAAATAAAAATGAATTAAAAGAAATGAGGACAATCTCAGAGACCTCCAGGACAATATTAAACGCTACAACATTCGAATCATAGGGGCTCCAGAAGAAGACAAAAAGAAAGACCATGAGAAAATACTTGAGGAGATAATAGTTGAAAACTTCCCTAAACTGGGGAAGGAAATAATCACCCAAGTCCAAGAAAAGCAGAGAGTCCCAAACAGGATAAACCCAAGGCAAAACACCCCAAGACACATATTAATCAAATTAACAAAGATCAAACACAAAGAACAAATATT
>NW_011398058.1:0-679 GCF_000754665.1 Bison bison bison | reverse complement strand
AAGAGGGCCTCATCTCCAGTTGAGGCAGGAACCGCAGGGTACCTCTGATTTCAGACTCCGATCGCAGGGTCCCTGCAGACTGGGGACAGGAGAGTCAGGCCTCGTCTTGGGTGGAGGCATGGAACTCCGCTTGCCTCTCGAGATGTCCCCGGGGAGAGAGGCCGCTTGTCGAGCTGTGGTTGCAACCTGGGGTTTTTTCCGAACGACGCACGGAAAAACTGCCCCGTCGTGTTGACTTCATTCACAGGGTGGAGTTCGGAGAGGTGTCCGGGCATCGGGTTCTTATCAAGATGGGACCGGGAAATCGGTGTCCTACGGAATGTGGAACCACCCACGAGGCCACGTCTGGAATGTCTTCGTGAGACCGGCCTCATCCTGAGGTGCGACCGGAAGGTCGGGAACCCCTTCCAGACAAAGCAGGGGAGTCGACCCTCCTGTCCAGATCAGGAGGGGAGAAAGGGCTCAGAGGAGGGGGTGCCGGAAAACCTCGGTGTTCCTCTCGAGGGAGACAGGGATTTCGGGGAACTTTGTGGTTCGCATCAAGGGTGCCAAGTGCCCTTTCGACCTCCAATTCCTAACGTGGGACTTCTCCTGAGACGCTGTAGCGGGAAAGGGCTTAATCTTGCGATGACGGGGGAGCCACGTGGTTTTTCTGGAGTTACGGTGGGATTCTCGAGTT
>NW_011398057.1:5128-5644 GCF_000754665.1 Bison bison bison | reverse complement strand
GGGCGTGGGGTGCGTGCGAGTGTCTGTGTGTCTGTCTGTGTGCCTGCCTGTGGCTCGTCTGCTCTCGTCAGGGAAGGTCGAGGGCTTGGGCGTGGGGGCAAAGGGGGGGCCTCGGTAGTGCGAAGGGAGGGGCTGAGGCGCTCCGGTCGACCGCGCCTCCCTGGCTTCTGGTGGGTTTGGGCACCGGACAGGTGCCGGGCAAGTTGGGCGCTCAAGTTTCGCTGCGTCTAGGCCCGCAGGAGGTTCAGAGGCCCCTGGGCCGCGGGGGTTGGGAGGCGGCGGGCGCCGAAGACCGACACCTCCGGGGCCGCGCGGGCCTGAGCAGCGAATGGGATCGGGGTGGGGGAGGCCCGGGTCAGCGAGCGCGGCCGGGTCTGGAGTGGCCGCGGGTGGGAGGGCGCCGAAGCCTCCGCACCCCTCAGCCCAGCCCCCAGGCCCTGCGCACACGCACGCAGGCACGCCCTCCCGGTCAATGGGGGGTCCTGGAAGCCCCTCGGGCCCCCGGGCCCGGCCAGG
>NW_011398057.1:0-853 GCF_000754665.1 Bison bison bison | reverse complement strand
CTCCAGCATCGGTATTGACAGACATCGCAGTGAGGCCCAGCCGGACTCATGTGAAGTGGTCCCTCCTTGGAGTTTGGAGTTGAGCCTCTCCAATCATTAGTGACGTGGAGCAAGATGACCTTTTGGAAATGCAGATGCAATGCTGTCACCTCCCTGCTCCAACGGCTCTCGTATTTTCCCAGCATATTGAAGATACGACCACTTCCCTTCAGGCTTGCTCCTCACGTTCTTCTCTGATGTCTTTTGCCTGGAATGCCCTCTGCACTCTTTGGCTTCCATCCCATAGGGCATTTTTCGTTTCTTGAATGTCCTAAGTTTCCCTGGTCACATAGCCTTCCAAGATGCTATTTTCCCTGCCTGAAATTCTTCCTGCATCTCAACCCTGGTTTACCTAGGTTCAACCTATGGACCTCAACGAAATGGTGCCTCTGGAAAGCCTTCCCTGACACCCAGGTTTTGTGGTGAAGGAAGAGGCCCCTCTATAGGTTCTCAAAGGATCTGCCTGTGATGTATCATTAGAGTCGTCTCAGTGAAAGCAGGAACTCTGTGTCTTCTTCTCTCCGCCTTCTATTCCCTGAAACTTATTACATGCCTCCTAGCTCATCGTAGGTGCTCAGTATTTACTTAGTGTGTGAAAGACAGAAAAGCTCTTGGAAGCCTCAAGGGGTCACTTGGCTCGGCACTTTTGATCTCTTTGTATATTTGGCGATTCAATTCTTTCCTTTCCTGGGTTGATGGGTACACTATATTCGAGGCACAACCTAAGGCATGAAGACATATCCATACATAGAGGGTCTTGCTTTCAAGGAACTCGTACAGCAGATTTCTGTAAGTTAGGGCTTTTCAAATGCTC
>NW_011398056.1:0-758 GCF_000754665.1 Bison bison bison | reverse complement strand
GGGAATCTCTGGGTTACTTGGATAAGGTCCTAGCTTATCTGAGTCATAAGCATAGTTTTGCCAAACGCTGTGTATAATGGACCAGGTTATGCTCTTTTGAGGCCCTTCACACCTTTCTCACCGAATCTCAGTCCTAGAACTAGCTTGTGTTATCTATAAAATGGGGGAAATTAAGCGTTATCCAAAGTCAAGCATTTGAATGGGAAGATTTCTGGAAGATCCATCCCATCTCCAAAACCTCTGATAATTTGAATCATTCTGGATTCTTACAAACTCATTGTAGCTTCTTTGGCTCTATAAAATATGAAAAATTGATTTAATCCCCATTATGTTGCTCAAATATTAGGTGAGGGTTTAAGAAAGATGCTTCAGCTTATTGGTAGAAGGAGTACTTCGTAAATCAGGATAAAATATACCTTGACTGACTGGTTAAACACATTTGGACTCACTTGTCTTTCTCCCTTAAGATTTTTCTCTCCTTTTACCCATTCCGCTGTATGTCCCTTCCTCTGCTATTTCCTCAAGTCCCAGTCAATACCCTTCAGAATACAGGCTTCTGATGCTTCTTCTCTGTCAGAAGCAGGGCATTTAATCTGCAGTGCGTACTTGCCTGCGGTATCTAGGGTGGTAGGTATCAGAGGAGCAGAACAGGGGTCTTGTAGAGTTGTCCATCACCCTTCTCCTCAACTAGTATAGACAGCCTGTGTCTGTTGGTTGTTGACTTGAGACTTCAACATGGCAGGATACCTACAACTTCC
>NW_011398055.1:0-620 GCF_000754665.1 Bison bison bison | reverse complement strand
GCAGGAAATGGCAACCCACTCCAGTGTTCTTGCCTGGAGAATCCCAGGGACAGAGGAGCCTGGTGGGCTGCCATCTATAGCGTCGCACAGAGTCGGACACGACTGAAGCGACTTAGCAGCAGCATGTGTGTTACTCAAATCCTCTCTGTATATTCTCCAAATTAGAGGTTTCTAAGAGAGGTGTTAAACTCTCCCATTATGATATTAAGTTTGTCAATTTTATTTTGTAATTCTGAGTTTTTATAGCTGTTTTTTTTTTTTGGGGGGGGGTTACAGTCTACATCTATATTAAGCATACACAAAGTTATAATTTTTATACTCTTCATAAATATTCTTTATTAATGTTAATGCATCTGCTTTATATGCTATTTTGAATAATATTTTTATTTCAGCTCTTCTTTTGGTCCATATATGCCTAGAATATCTCTTTTGCTTTTTCTCTTTTTAAATTTTCTGTTTTAGGGTGGGTGTGCACAGATTTGGTGGTGTGCGTGTTTTTGTGTCAGTGTCTCCTATAAACACCATATAACTGATTTTTTAAAAATATCTAAGCTAGTAATTTTAGTTTTAATTTAACCAGAGTCATGTAATCTATTTACATCTGTTGTCACTACAATGTA
>NW_011398054.1:0-622 GCF_000754665.1 Bison bison bison | reverse complement strand
ACATAGACTAGGTCTTTTTAAGTGTAAGTTATAAATCTGAAATAAATATTTACAGAAATACTTGGTAGTTGCCCAATATGGTCTTAATGTTTGAAATATGACTTGTGAAATAGAAATCCTTTAGATTTCTGGGTCAAACCCATCACTTGTGCTTAATTAAATTTTGAGTGAAATAATTGCTGTTTCTCTCTATTCTGTTATCAGGTCATGTTTTCTGTAAATACCTAAGACTTTCTGATTTGTAAAGTTTCAGTCTTTTGTTCCTTGTTGATTTTGTTGTTGTTCTATTAGTGATTTACCGTGACAGTTTGAAGTCAACCACTCCACTTTTCATGTCCACTGGTTTTCTTTAAAAATCTGTATATCCTGATTCTCTAGTGAAATTTCTTGACAATTATATTGTTCTTGTATTCTTTTTATCTATACTACCTGATGTAAAGTCTCCGTTAAGTCCAGCCTCTGGGCTTTCTGAGCCCTTTCTTAATAGTCAAACTCTCACATCCATTCATGACTACTGGAAAAACCATAACTTTGACTAGATGGACCTTTGTTGGCAAAGTAATGTTTCTGCTTTTTAATATACTGTCTAGTTTGGTCATAACTTTTCTACCAAGGAGTAAGC
>NW_011398053.1:0-837 GCF_000754665.1 Bison bison bison | reverse complement strand
CAGAGGTCAACAAGAGGTCAAGCAAGAGATGGGAGACTGCAGTCCAGAGGTCCTAGCAACGTTCCAGCGAGCAGACAAAGACCCAGCATAGTCAAAACGAATTCAATGTTACCCAAAACAAATAAATCAACGGACAGAAGTTCTTGGAACACATGACTGAGGTTAGGGGTGAGGCAGTACATGTATGTGCCAGGATACTCTTAAAGTATACTCTTAACATAGATGAGGAGAACAAGGTAAGAGGAAAACTTACTGTTTGGTTCAGGTCGCTTCTGAGCCTTTTGGGGGAACCGACCTGAAGCCAGAGTCTAGCCGAAATACACTAGGCTTTGAACATCGCTGAAGACCAACATTTCCTAAGGAAAAAACGCATTGCTTAGCTCTAAGGTTTGTTCTTGGGAAATTCTTACACATCAGGAGATGGCTCCGAGGTGGATTTCTACAAAGAACATCCATGCAAAGGACAAGCCTACACAGCTCCTCGTGCACATCTGCCCCCTCCCCCCCTCACAGCCAGCAGCATTTCCAAGTGACCTCCTAAGGCCTTCGCCAAACTACAGGGGCACCTCTGGGCTTTCCTAGTTTACCCTACACTTTTTACGGAAATCTTTTCTAAAAAAAAGAAAACAAAAACAGTTAAAAAAAAAACAAAAACCCGCACATTCTTCGTACAATGCCACAGTGAAGGATACAGGCCTTACAATATTAAGACCTAAATTTGTCAAAAAACTTTGGAGCTTGGTGTTTTGTTTTGTTTTGTTTGTAATTCAAACCTACCACATCATTTAAAATTTTACACGTTCTAATTATTCGGTTCCAAAACACCAAACTTGTACT
>NW_011398052.1:0-747 GCF_000754665.1 Bison bison bison | reverse complement strand
TTTGCATTTCTTTTTCTTCTGTGAACACTTGGTAACTGTTGAAGGAAGTGATTGAGAGGATGTGACTCCCAGTTGACCTGAGCCCTGGGCCAGGCATTTGGAGGCTCCTCCCTCCCCAGACCTTGGGATGTACTTTCTGCCCTCCATTCCCACTGAGGGGGCTCTTTTCAGGAGGCAGCCTTGAGAGAGTGGGGTGTGTTGAGACCCTCTGGAAAGTGTCCATGACCAAACCCGGTTAAAGCCTCTACATAAACTTGTAAGATTCTGGTGGGTGGATGCCAAGGTCTACTTGTCCGGTGTCTGCCCCAAACGGGTCTGGTGTGTAAGTTCCCTTACTTATTAAACCCGCCACCTACTAGCTTGGAGTGGATGCCCCTGTCTTTGCTTCTTCAGGCACTCCTTACCCTCTCTGTATGGGGTAGGTTTCAGATTTTACCCAGCAAACTTCTGGGTTTGTGAATCAACAAGATCGCTGCTTACCTCCACCCCTTTTGGTAAGGTTTTGGCCTTTTCTCTCTCTGCTGCTGCTGCTGCTAAGTCGCTTCAGTCGTGTCCGACTCTGTGCGACCCCATCGACAGCAGCCCACCAGGCTCCCTGTCCCTGAGATTCTCCAGGCAAGAACACTGGAGTGGGTTGCCATTTCCTTCTCCAATGCATGAAAGTGAAAAGAGAGCGTCAAGTCGCTCAGTCGTGTCCGAATCCTCCCGACCCCATGGACTACAGCCCACCGGGCTCCTCCATCCATG
>NW_011398051.1:0-718 GCF_000754665.1 Bison bison bison | reverse complement strand
AGTCACTCGAGAGCAATCCCCAGCTTTCCTTCGCAACTCGAATGGAAGATTGGACTTCCCTGGGCCAACACAAGAGGCATCCCGAATTCCCCGTCGTAACTCGAGAATCCCGCCGCAACTCGAGAAAAACCACGTGGTTCCCCCGTCATCGCAAGATGAAGCCCTTTCCCGCTACAGCGTCTCAGGAGAAGTCCCACGTTAGGAATTGGAGGTCGAAACGGTACTTGGCACCCTTGATGCGCCCCACAAAGTTCCCCGGCATCCCGGTCTCCCTGGACGAGGAACACCGAGGTTTTCCGGCACCACTTCCTCTGAGCCCCTTCTACCCTCCTGATCCTCCACAGGAGGTCGACTCCCCTGCTTTGTCTGGAAGGGGTTCCCGACCTTCCGGTCGCACCTCAGGATGAGGCCGGTCTCACGACGACATTCCAGACGTGGCCTCGTGGGTGCTTCCACATTGCGAAGCACCCCGATTTCCCGGTCCCCTCTTGGTAAGAACCCGATGCCCGGACACCTCTCCGAACTCCACCCTGTGAATGAAGTCAACACGAAGGGGCAGTGACTCGCCCGTGCATCGTCCGGAAAAGACCCCCAGGTTCCAAATACCGCTCGACAAGTGGCCTCTCTCCCCGGGGACACCTCGAGAGGCAAGCGGAGTTCCATGCCTCAACCCAAGACGAGGCCTGACTCTCCTGTCCCCAGTCTGCAGGGACCCTGC
>NW_011398050.1:0-584 GCF_000754665.1 Bison bison bison | reverse complement strand
ATCACGGAGCTAAGCTGGCAATTGTTAAGCAGCGGAGCAGACAGGACAAACGGAGCTCAGTAGGCCCTAATCACGTGACTGAGCACGCACTGATCATGTGACTGATAATGCACTGATCACGAGGCTATATGCACTGATCACGTGACTGCGCATGCACTGATC
The DNA here is from genome assembly GCF_000754665.1 of Bison bison bison. NCBI lineage: Eukaryota > Metazoa > Chordata > Mammalia > Artiodactyla > Bovidae > Bison > Bison bison. Next base: position 422 of record NW_011398050.1, on the reverse strand, counting down.
ATGTGGATGATCATACACTGATCACGTTACTGATCACGCAATGATCACGTGACTGATCATGCACTGATCACGTGGCTGATCAAGCACTGATCGCGAAGCTATCATGCACTGATCACATGACTGTGCATGCCATGATCACGTGACTGATCATGCACTGATCACGTGGCTATCATGCACTGATCATATGGCTAATCATACATTGATCACCTAATAATCATGCACTGATCACGGGCGGTCTTGCAGTGATCACGTGGCTGATCAGGCACTGATAACTTAGCTATCATGCACTGATCACATGACTGCGCAAGAACTGATCACGTGGATATCATACACTGGACACGTGACAGATCATGCACTGATCACGTGACTGATCATGCACTGATCTGGTGGCTATTATGCATTGATCACGTGATTGGTCATAC
>NW_011398049.1:0-646 GCF_000754665.1 Bison bison bison | reverse complement strand
AATGGGACAGGTGATGGGTACAGAGTTTCAATTTTGCAAGATGAAAAGGTGTAGAGATCTATTTCATAGCAATGTGATAAGGAATTCCATGATATTTCAGAGGTTAGGACTCCAAACTTTCCTATCAGGGGCCTGGGTATGATTCTCAACCAGGAAACTGTCATTTAAGCTGCATAGAACAGCTAAAAAAATGACAACAACAAAACAAAACAACACTGTGACTCTGTGTGTGTGTGTGTGTACTTTGTGTGAGTTTGCTCAGTCGTGTATGACTCATTGTGTCCCCATGGACTGTAGCCCACCAGGCTCCTTTGTCGATGGGATTCTCCAGGCAAGAATACTGGAGTGGGCTGCCATTTCTTTCTCCAAAAAGGCTGATGAAATTGTATGAAATACTTAGCACGTAAAAATGGTTAAAATGGTAAAAAATTAAGTTAGATGTTTGGTTTTTTTACAACAATTAAAAAAAATCTAACAACCAGGAAAATAATTTGAATGGACTTTTCACCAAATATGATATGCAAATGGCCAACAATCACAAAAATACTGCTTAACATGATTGAAAGTGAAAGAAAGTGAAGTCACTCAGTCATGTCGGACTCTTCGCGACCCCATGGATGGTAGCCTATAACGCTCCTCCATCCAT
>NW_011398048.1:0-611 GCF_000754665.1 Bison bison bison | reverse complement strand
GGACTCCCTGTCCATCACCAACTCCAAGAGTTTACCCAAACTCATATCCATTGAGTTGGTGATGCCATCCAGCCACCTCATCCTCTGTCATCCCCTTCTCCTCCTGACCCCAATCCCTCCCAGAATCAGGGTCTTTTCCAGAGTCAATTCTTCGCATGAGGTAGCCAAAGTATTGGAGTTTCAGCTTCAACATCAGTCTTTCCAATGAACACCCAGGACTGACCTCCTTTAGGATGGACTGGTTGGATCTCCTTGCAGTCCAATGGACTCTGAAGAGTCTTCTCCAACACCGCAGTTCAAAAGCATCAATTCTTCAGTGCTCAGCTTTCTTCACAGCCCAACTCTCACATCCATACATGACCACAGGAAAAACCATAGCCTTGAATAGACGGACCTTCGTTGGCAAAGTAACATCTCTGGTTTTAATATAGTATCTAGGTTGGTCATAAATTTTCTTCCAAGGAGTAAGCGTCTTTCATTTCATGGCTAAAATCACCATCTGCAGTGATTCTGGAGCCCCCAAAATAAAGTCTGATACTGTTTCCCCATCTATTTCCCATGAAGTGATGGGACCAGATGCCATGATCTTCGTTTTCTGCATGTTGAGCTTT
>NW_011398047.1:0-551 GCF_000754665.1 Bison bison bison | reverse complement strand
GAGCTGTATTTGGAACCTGGGGTTTTTTCCAAACGACGCACGGAAATCTGCCCCTTCGTGTTGACTTCATTCACAGGGTGGAGTTCGGAGAGGTGTCCGGGCATCGGGTTCTTATCAAGAGGGGACCGGGAAATCGGGGTCCTACGGAATGTGGAACCACCCACGAGGCCACGTCTGGACTGTCTTCGTGAGACCGGCCTCATCCTGAGGTGCGACCGGAAGGTCGGGAACCCCTTCCAGACAAAGCAGGGGAGTCGACCCTCCTGTCCAGATCAGGAGGGGAGAAAGGGCTCAGAGGAGTGGGTGCCGGAAAACCTCGGTGTTCCTCTTGAGGGAAACCGGGATTTCGGGGAACTTTGCGGGTCACATCAAGGGTGCCAAGTGCCCTTTCGACCTCCAATTCCTAACGTGGGACTTCACCTGAGACGCTGTAGCGGGAAAGGGCTTCATCTTGCGATGACGGGGGAGCCACGTGGTTTTTCTCGAGTTACGGCGGGATTCTCGAGTTAGGACGGGGAATTCAGGCTGCCTCTTGTGTTGGCCCAGGCAAG
>NW_011398046.1:0-920 GCF_000754665.1 Bison bison bison | reverse complement strand
ATAGCTTTCTTCTAATAAAGAATAGTGAGGAAACTTCTCTATGCTCAAGAACATGGAAGTAAAGAAATAAGATTGCCTCTCAGAGATAAATTATTAAATCAGTTCATACTGGATCAGAAAAAGAGATATTCAAGAATTCACTTCTCCCATACTAGGGAAGTTTTTAGCTATTATCTCTTCAAATGTTTTCTCAAATCCTTGTCTCTCACTTCTCCTTCTGGGACCCCATAATGATAATGTTGCTGCCCTTAATGTTGTCCCAGCAGTCTCTTAGGCTGTCTTTCGTTTTTTTTTTTTTTTTCTACTCTTCCTTCTGTATTCTGTTTTGTCGGCAGGGGTTTCCACCTTTCTGTCTTCCAGGTCACTTAATCCATTCTTCTGCCTCAGTTATTCTGTTATTGATTCCTTCTAATGTATTGTTCATCTCTGTTTGTTCTTTAATTCTTCTAGGTCTTTGGTAAACATTTCTTGCATCTTCTCCATTATTTTTCTGAGATCCTGGATCATCTTCACTATCATTATTCTGAATTCTTTTCTGGAAGGTTGTCTATCTACCCTTCATTTAATTGTTCTTCTGGGCTTTATCTTGTCCCTTCATCTGGTTCATAATTCTCTGTATTTACATTTTAACTTTAACAATTTAATAACTTTCTGTGATGTGATTTTCATTCTGGAGGCTGCAGGAGTGTAGTTTTTCTTGATCTTTCTGTCTTCCCTCTGGTAGATGAGGCTAAGAGTCTTGTGTAAGCTCCCTGAAGGAAGGGACTGGTGGTGGGGAAAACTGGGTTTTGCTCTGGTGAGCAGAGCTGTGCTCCGTCAAACTATAATTGAATTGTCAGCTGATGAGTGGGGCTGCACTCCCTCCCTTTTAGTTGCTTGGCCTGAGGCAACCCAGTCCTGGAGTCTACAAGTTCTGTGGT
>NW_011398045.1:0-888 GCF_000754665.1 Bison bison bison | reverse complement strand
GTCTCCGTGGGAATATCTTAGTTGTGTACAGCAGAGCCATCTCTGCATCTAACATTTTCTTGTTTAACACATGGCTGTCTTTATAATGAGTGCCTTCTTTATGTGGGGTTATCAGAGTAACTCTGAATCTATTTTGCAACTAAATTAATGATATCCAGGAAACATTTATTTGGCTCCTTTTCTATTTATAATATTGTTACCAACTAATTGCCTTTGAATGTTCCTACTTATAGGGTCCTTTGTGCTAGATAAAAATCCTACCTACGTAGGTAAACGCCTAATGCTACTCGGGGCTACCTAGTCACTTACCATGTTTCTCTTCTTGGTGTAATGACAGGAGCAGTCATAAAAACATACACCAGGGCAAAGGTCCAGGTTGAAACAACATCCAAAAATAACAGTGTGTAATGTTTTTCTGATTGTGAACATAATGTATTTTCATTGTAGAAAATTTGGAAAAGACAAGCAAACATGAGGGGAAAGTGTCTCTTAACATTCCCACCACCCTAAGGCAACCAGCATTCACCATTGGTCTATTTCTTTCCAAATGTTTTTTATGCCTTTTTACATAATTGAATGTATGTACATTTGTTTCTTCTTTTGCGTATGGTCTTCATCATAGAGATTTTCCTCAGGTCGTGAGATAGTGTATAGTGTCTTTGTAAATGGCTATTAATTCCTTTGCCTAGATTTGCCACAATTTACTTAACTGTGCCCCCCGGAGGGAAATTTAAATTTTTGGTAGTAGTGGTTTGATATGAACAGCTTTGCAAAGAGAAATTCATTGGCATTTGAGTTTTTCCTTAAACTAAGTTCCCAGTAATTTCAGTGCCAGGTTAAAGGATATGCACATCTTTAAGATTCTTGATATACTTGTCATTAAAGAAT
>NW_011398044.1:0-704 GCF_000754665.1 Bison bison bison | reverse complement strand
CTCTGTACCTGCTTCCTATTATCAAAAATAAACAAGAGTTAGGTGTCATTTTTATTAATAAGAAAAGTTGGGAGAATGTCTGACAGATGGAGAAGGACAAAGGAAGGAGCAAATAGAGATGAACAGATGAATAAAAGGAGAGACATTTATTGTGTCCTGTGGACCTATTACTAGGCGAGGTTGTTCTCCTGTTTAGTTCTTAGAATAACCCAGGGAAGTAGATTTTGTCTTGATTTTAGAGGTGAGTAGACAGGCTCAGAGAGGGATTTCATTGCTCAGAGTTCACACAACTAGTTAATGTAGAAGGTACTGCTGACATTCAAACTCAGTGTCTTACTCGAAGAATCCCTCGTTTCCCCGCTCTATCAGGTGCTAAGTTATCTCTGTCTTTCCTGAGAGCTGACAGCTTACCCTCTATCTCCTTCCATTGTTTTATATTTTATCTCTTATCTTTTCTTCAAATTTTTTCATGTGAGGAATTTTTGTTCTCTTTACTTGAAAATAAAGGGCAGTGTGTCTAAAAGATTTTTTCCTTTTGCTTTCCAGGGTAATTCTTTTTCTGAATTGTGTTATACCCGCTTTTTTTGCTCTTACTGCTCTTCCAATTTTTACCAGAATACTAAGCAATGGCCCATGCCATTTCATTTCTAAAGATTACATCTTTCAGTGGGGGTGATTTTGTTTGGGTCTTTGATTTGCTCATT
>NW_011398043.1:0-765 GCF_000754665.1 Bison bison bison | reverse complement strand
AGCCTTCCCATTGTGATGGTTTCTTTTGTTGCAGAACACTGGCTCTAGTTTTGGCACATGAGCTCATGAGTTGTGGCCCATGAGTTTAGTTACACTTCAGCATGTGGGATCCTCCCAGACAAGGATCACTGGGAAGCTGACTATTAACCAATGGATCACTAGGGTAGTTCTGAACAAACCCAGACTCTGCAGGCTAGAAGTTTGATACAATACATATGAAAGACAAGAACTACTTCTTAAGTAGATACTGTGTTGCTTTGGGGGATTCTCCTGGTGGCTCAGTGGTAAAGAATCCACCTCCCAATGTGGATGACCCAATGTTGAGAAATCCCTGAGTTGGAAAGATAGATCTTCTGGAAGAGAGAATGGAAACCAACCTCAGTATTCTTGCCTGGGTAATCCCACGGGCAGAGAAGCCTGGTAGTCTATGGTCCATGGAGATAGAAAAAGAGAAGGAAATAACTTAGCAACTAATCACGACCACCACCACCATATTGTTTTGGGAGATAAAATAAATAATTTGTTTAAAAGACCTTTTCCTGGAATGTCTGAAAAGTAGTCAGTGTTTTTGATTATTCAAACTATGCATAACTAAAAGGCATTTATTTTATTGTGTGTAAAAATCTTTTCAATATTGACCGTGATTTTTTATAATGTATTGCCAGAGAATTTAGCCAGTCATTATATACATTTATTTAGCTCTCTTTTGAAGCCATGTCTTACAACAGCAACTGATTTCAATTATGTTCTTGCTTTAATATTCAT
>NW_011398042.1:0-537 GCF_000754665.1 Bison bison bison | reverse complement strand
TTGGAGAATTTTGAGCATTACTAGCGTGTGAGATGAGTGCAATTGTGCAGTAGTTTGAGCATTCTTTGACATTGCCTTTCTTTGGGATTGGAATCAAAACCGACCTTTTCCAGTCCTGTGGCCACTGCTGAGTTTTCCAAATTTGCTGGCATATTGAGTGCAGCACTTTCACAGCATCATCTTTCAGGATTTGGAATAGCTCGACTGGAATTCCAGCACCTCCACTAGCTTTGTTTGTAGTGATGCTTCCTAAGGCCCACTTGACTTCACATTCCAGGATGTCTGGTTCTAGGTGAGTGATCACACCATCATGCTTATCTGGGTCATGAAGAACTTTTTTGTACACTTCTGTTTATTCTTACCACCTCTTCTTAATGTCTTCTGTTTCTGTTAGGTCCTTATCATTTCTGTCCTTATTGAGCCCATCTTTGCATGAAATGTTCCCTTGGTATCTCTAATTTTCTTTAAGAGATCTCTAGTCTTTCCCATTCCGTTGTTTTCCTCTATTTCTTTGCATTGATCACTGAGGAAGGCTTT
>NW_011398041.1:0-788 GCF_000754665.1 Bison bison bison | reverse complement strand
ACAGTTTATTGTGATCCACACAGTCAAAGGCTTTGGCATAGTCAATAAAGCAGAAATAAATGCTTTCTGGAAGTCTCTTCCTTTTTCGATGATCCAGCAGATGTTGGCAATTTGATCTTTGGTTCCTCTGCCTTTTCTAAAACCAACCTGAACATCTGAGAGTTCACGCTTCACATATTGCTGAAGCCTGGCTTGGAGAATTTTGAGCATTAATTTACTAGCATGTGAAATGAGTGCAATTGTGTGGTAGTTTTAGCATTCTTTGGCATTGCCTTTCTTCGGGATTGGAATGAAAACACCTTTTCCAGTCCTGTGGCCACTGCTGAATTTTCCAAATTTGCTGGCATATTGAGTACAGCACTTTCACAGCATCATCTTCCAGGATTTGAAGTAGCTCAACTGGAATTCCATCACCTCCACTAGCTTTGCTCGTACTGATGCTTTCTAAGGCCCACTTGACTTCCCATTCCAGGATGTCTGGCTCTAGGTGAGTGATCACACCATCGTGATTATCTGGCTTATGAAGATCTTTTTTGTACAGTTTTTCTGTGTATTCTTGCAACCTCTTCTTAATATCTTCTGCTTCTGTTAGGTCCATACCATTTCTGTCTTTTATTGAGCCCATCTTTGCATGAAATGTTCCATTGGTATCTCTAATTTTCTTGAAGAGATCTCTAGTCTTTCCCATTCTGTTGTTTTCCTCTATTTCTTTGAATTGATCACTGAGGAAGGCTTTTTTATCTCTTCTTGCTATTCTTTGGAACTCTGCATTCAGATGCTTTATCTTT
>NW_011398040.1:0-731 GCF_000754665.1 Bison bison bison | reverse complement strand
TCTCTCGATGACGGGGGAATCTCGGGGTTGTTCTCGAGCGGCGGCCCCAGTGTGCGGTTTCTCACGAGGTACGACGGCGAGGTCAGTGAGCCTCTCGTGGGGCGCCAGGGAAGTCGGGTCTCCATGCGAGTGGCGAGGGGGAGCGCGTCACTGGTCCCGAGCCATGGTAGGGGAATCTGGCCTCGAGACGCGTTGAAGAAGGTCTCTCGAGGTCTTTCTCGGGTTGAGGCAGGAAACCCTGGGTTCCCTCGACTTGTGCAGGTGACCTCAGGGAGCTTCTCATGGTGGCTCTGAGAAGCCAGGGAAACTGGAGGTGGGAGGGGCCTCTCGGGACCCCACTGGGTTTGGTGTATTGGAAGAGGGCCTCATTTCCAGTTGAGGCAGGAACCGCAGGGTACCTCTGATTTCAGACTCCGATCGCAGGGTCCCTGCAGACTGCGGACAGGAGAGTCAGGCCTCGTCTTGGGTTGAGGCATGGAACTCCGCTTGCCTCTCGAGATGTCCCCGGGGAGAGAGGCCGCTTGTCGAGCTGTATTTGGAACCTGGGGTTTTTTTCCGAACGGTGCACGGAAAAACTGCCCCTTCGTGTGGACTTCATTCACAGGGTGGAGTTCGGAGAGGTGTCCGGGTATCGGGTTCTTCTCAAGAGGGGACCGGGAAATCGGGGTCCTACGGAACGTGGAACCACCCACGAGGCCACGTCTGGAAGGTCTTCGTGAGACCGGCCTCAT
>NW_011398039.1:0-666 GCF_000754665.1 Bison bison bison | reverse complement strand
GACGTGGTTTTCCTCGAGTTGCGGAGGGATTCTCGAGTTACGACGGGGAATTCAGGATGCCTCTTGTGTTGGCCCAGGGAAGTCCAAACTTCCATTCGAGTTGCGAAGGAAAGCTGGGGATTGCTCTCGAGTGACTTCAGGGCCGATAGACCTCATCTAGGCTTGTGTCCAGAAGCCAATGTTCCTCTCCAGGGGCGACAGGGATCTCGGGGTTGCATTCCAGACGCACCCGGGGAGACAGGCATTCATCTCGAGTGGAAGCAAAGCACCCCGCTCTGCTCCCGAGTCGCGACGTGTATCTCTTGGAGCTCACTGGGTGGACTAAAGGGAGTCAAGCCTCCTGAGCGTTTGGAGAGAGGCCTCGAGATTGGTCTCTAGGCCACGCATAAGACGAAGGCCCTCATCTCGCAATGACGGGGGAGTCTCGGGGTTGTTCTCGAGCGGCGGCCCCAGTGTGCGGTCTCTCACGAGGTTCGACGCGGAGGTCAGTGAGCCTCTGGTGGGACGCCAAGGAAGTCGGGTCTCCCTGCGAGTGGCGAGGGGGAGCGCGTCATTGCTCTCGAGTCATGGCAGGGGAATCTGGCCTCGAGACGTGTTGAAGAAGGTCTCTCGAGGTCTTTCTCGGGTTGAGGCAGGAAACCCTGGGTTCCCTCGACTTGTGGAGGT
>NW_011398038.1:0-711 GCF_000754665.1 Bison bison bison | reverse complement strand
TAAGTGGAGAAGTATTGCTTCACGGTGACTTGTGTGATCCTACCTGACTGTTCTAAACCCTTTTGATATCTATGCACTGCTGCTGCTGCTGCTGCTGCTGCTGCGAAGTCGTTTCAGTCGTGTCCGAGTCTGTGTGACCCCATGGACGGCAGCCCACCAGGCCCCGCAGTCCCTGGGGTTCTCCAGGCAAGACACTGGAGTGGGTTCCATGTCCTCCTCAATGCATGAAAGTGAATGTGAAAGTGAAGTCGCTCAGTCGTGCCCGACTCTGAACGACCCCATGGACTGCAGCCTACCAGGCTCTTGCGTCCATGAGATTTTTCCAGGCAAGAGTACTGGAGTGGGGTGCCATTGCCTTCTCCCATATCTATTCACAAGCCTGCCTAAATCATTGACTTCTAGCCACCTTTGGGATGCCAATGACCACCTACCCTTACCAGGCCACAGAGGAGAGAAAACACTTACCACAGGAGGTCCGGGTAAGGAACAAGGAACTAACAAGCTCCCACCAACCAGGATTCTGCAGAGGTCAACAAGAGGTCAGCAAGAGATGGGAGACTGCAGTCCAGAGGTCCTAGCAACTTCCAGCGAGCAGCAAAGACCCAGCATAGTCAAAACGAATTCAATGTTACCCAAAACAAATAAATCAACGGACAGAAGTTCTTGGAACACATGACTGAGGTTAGGGGTGAGGCAGTACATGTATGTGCC
>NW_011398037.1:0-932 GCF_000754665.1 Bison bison bison | reverse complement strand
CCTGATAGCCACGTGATCATTGCATGATAGCCACGTGATCAGTGCATGATCAGCCAGGTGATCAGTGCATGATAGCTACGTGATCAGTTTTGATTATTCACGTGATCTGTGCATGAACAGGCAGCTGAACAGTGTATGATCAGCCACTGGAACAGTGCATGATAGCCACGTGATCAGTGCATGATCAGTCACGTGACAGGTGTGTGATCAGCCACGAGAACAGCGCATGTTCAGCCACGTGATCAGTGCATGATAGCCACGTGATCAGTGCGTGCACAGTCCCACTGATCAGCGCCTGTCAGTCACTGATCATTGCCTGATAAACACGTGATCAGTGCATGATGAGCCATGTGATCAGTGCCTGATCAGCCACGTCATCAGTGCATGCGCAGTCACGTCATCAGTGCGTGATAGCCACGTGATCGGTGCATGCTCAGTCACGTGATCTGGACTTGATCAGCCACGTGATCAGTGCCTGCAGAGTCACGTGATCAGGGCCTGCTGAGCTGCGTGATTCCTGCCGGCTCATCTGCATGACAATTGCCCTTTGAGCTGCGTGATTCCTGTCGGCTCATCTGCTTGACAATTGCCAGCTGAGCTGCGTGATTCCTGCCTGGTCACGTGCTTGATTATTGCCAGTTGAGCAGCATGATTCGTCACTGCTGAGCTCCATGCTTATTGCGTGGTTCGTGTCTGCTCAGCTCTTTGAGTATTGCCTCCTGAGGTCCCTGTTCAGTCGCCACCTGCCGCGGACCAGCCCCAACTGATCCAGGGTATTCGAAGAAGAGATGGCCTAGGCGACTATTTATATGCTAATCAGAGATGTCAAGAATAATAGTATGAGGATAGCTCTGTAGGAAAATTCGGTGGAGAAAAGAGACTGAGTAGCTTGGTTTACGCGGAAGACCAATCAAATTTCAAGACAAGATTTT
>NW_011398036.1:0-679 GCF_000754665.1 Bison bison bison | reverse complement strand
GGTAAGGCTGGGTGGTCATTGGCATCCCAAAGGTGGCTAGAAGACAATGATTTAGGCAGGCTTGTGAATAGATAGGGGAGAAGGCAATGGCACCCCACTCCAGTACTCTTGCCTGGAAAATCCCATGGACGGAAGAGCCTTGCAGGCTGCAGTCCATGGGGTCGCTCAGAGTCGGACACGACTGAGCGACTTCACTTTCACATTTCACTTTCATGCATTGGAGGAGGACATGGCAACCCACTCCAGTGTTCTAGCCTAGAGAAGCCCAGGGACTGCGGGGCCTGGTGGGCTGCCGTCCATGGGGTCACACAGACTCGGACACGACTGAAACGACTTAGCAGCAGCAGCAGCAGCAGTGCATAGATATCAAAAGGGTTGAGAACAGTCAGGTAGGATCACACAAGTCACCGTGAAACAATAATACTTCTCCACTTAGCCAAAGCTAACAAAAGATTTCTGTTCTAGGTCAACCTAGAAGAGATCACGGAAGAGGTAAAGAAACTTAAAATCCATTAGCAAAGGCAGTTCAACCTCTCAAGAAACCTTGTGCTAGGCACAACACTCTTTTCTGGGGGTCCACTTTCCCTACAACCTCCTGATCCCATTCTGTACCCATTCCTTTGCTTCTCCCATCCTGAAACTGCCACCTGGAAGAAAGAACGACGTCATTTGCCTTTAG
>NW_011398035.1:0-562 GCF_000754665.1 Bison bison bison | reverse complement strand
AAAACAAACACATTAGTTAATGCCTCTTTTACTACAAGTGTCAGGAACGCTTTTGTGCTATGAAGCCTCAAAGAATATTGTCATTTCTTGCTCAATGACAGTAATTTTTTTTAGATAAATAAGGCCATGGTTTCCACCTGTTTTTTTTAAACTACATGGTTTGAAGGAAGTGTTGCATAAGTTAAAATATTTATCAGTATTATTTGTGTATATAATCTATGTCTGTTTATGTGTGCATAAATCCATTTACAAATATCTCTGAATCTTGTTACAGAACAATATAAAAAATGCTGGAGATTATACCTACACTGATGGATATATTTCATTGCCAGTAAAAATAGTTCTACAATTTGCTAGCATATTTCAAAGAGTATAACAGGCAGGTGTTACTAACCTCCATTTTGCTCAAATTAAGTCACAGCCATTCTTTGTGAAGCTCTTAAAATGATGTATTAAGTGCTGAAACATATGAAGCTAATATCTAAAAGATGTATACATTTTATAAAAATACACATGTAAATTTCTCCTTGAAAGACATTAACAGAGTTTTTCCAATATGCAA
>NW_011398034.1:0-987 GCF_000754665.1 Bison bison bison | reverse complement strand
GTTCCATATCCCTTACCTGCTGTGTCCCTGGCAGTGTATTGATTAATATAATTGGTGTAAGTAGTAGCTTTAATGTTTGTAAACTGGGACCTATGAGTTAATTCTTTTTCTTGTTATAGCCCACCACACCTTTGCTCTGTAGGAATGCAACTTTATCTAATGCTTTTTTGGAGGGTGGCTCCTGACCAACCACCTTTAGAGAAAAATAAGTTTTCTGAAGAAAAGGTCTTAAAATGTTAACAGGCCTCCGGGCCAGAAGATGATGCAAATCACCTAAGCTTTTGCATATGATAAGTTTGCAGGAAGAAAGCCTGGTTTGCTGCAAGACTCTACCCCTTCCCCCATTATCCTCTATGCATAACTTAAGGTATAAAAACTCTTTGAAAAATAAGTGCGGGCCTTGTTCACCGAAACTTGGTCTCACCATGTCGTTCTTTCTCTTACCTTCTGGCTGAATTATTCAGTCCTCTTTTTCTACACTGAATTTCCTCACTGAGCTATCCTTATTTCAGCCTCTTTTCTCCACTGAATTTTCCTACTGAGCTATCCTCATTCTATTACTCTTTATATCCTTAATTAACGTTTATTAAGCAATTGTTCCTGATCTTCGCTGACGCCGTCCCCGCTTCAAATTCCCTGGATCAGCCGGGGCTGGTCCCCGGCAGACGTCCAGATCTGCTCAAAAGATGGAAATTCCAGAGGCAGGTTGGAGGTTCCTGACTGCCCTTTGCCAGCATTGCAAAGACATTCCTAGATTCTAGCGTTATTTTCCATGAAGCAGCAGGCTTCGAGAATATGTCAGACTTGAGTGGCGACTTACGGACCTCAGCTCAGCTATTGCCTTTCCATTAAAACTAGGACAAGGGCTTACTTGGTGAAGGGTAAGGGTCTGCTTCTTTCCAGACTGCCAAGGACTACAGAAATAAGGCCTCTGTCAAGGCGAGGGAAGCATAATCGGATGGATTCTCAAGCAGGTGCTTTGCCACA
>NW_011398033.1:0-561 GCF_000754665.1 Bison bison bison | reverse complement strand
TCACTGACCTCGCCGTCGTACCTCGTGAGAAACCGCACCCTGGGGCCGCCGCTCGAGAACCACCCCGACGACTCCCCCGTCATCGCGGAGATGAGGGCCTTCGTCTCCTGCATGGCCTAGAGGCCAACCTCGCGACCTCTCTCCAAACGCCTCAGGAGGCTTGACTCCCTTTAGTCCACCCAGTGAGCTCCAAGAGATACCCGTCGCGACTCGAGAGCAGAGCGGGGTTCTTTGCTTCCACTCGAGATGAATGCCTGTCTCCACGAGTGCGTCTGGAATGCAACCCCGAGATCCCGGTCGCCACTGGAGAGGAACCTTGGCTTCTGGACACAAGCCTAGATGAGGTCTTTTGGCCCTGCAGTCACTCGAGAGCAATCCCCAGCTTTCCTTCACAACTCGAATGGAAGATTGGACGTCCCTGGGCCAACACAAGAGGCATCCCGAATTCCCCGTCGTAACTCGAGAATCCCGCCGCAACTCGAGAAAAACCACGTGGTTCCCCCGTCATCGCAAGATGAAGCCCTTTCCCGCTACAGCGTCTCAGGAGAAGTCCCACGTTAG
>NW_011398032.1:0-597 GCF_000754665.1 Bison bison bison | reverse complement strand
CATCTGGTCCCATCACTTCACGGCAAACAGATGGGGAAACAGTGGAAACAGTGTCAGACTTTATTTTGGGGGGCTCCAAAATCACTGCAGATGGTGACTGCAGCCATGAAATTAAAAGATGCTTACTCCTTGGAAGGAAAGTTACGACCAACCTAGATAGTATATTCAAAAGCAGAGACATTACTTTGCCAACAAAGGTCCATCTAGTCAAGGCTATGGTTTTTCCTGTGGTCATGTATGGATGTGAGAGTTGGGCTGTGAAGAAAGCTAAGCGCCGAAGAATTGATGCTTTTAAACTGTGGTGTTGGAGAAGACTCTTGAGAGTCCCTTGGACTGCAAGGAGATCCAACCAGTCCATCCTAAAGGAGATCAGTCCTGGGTGTTCATTGGAAGGACTGATGCTGAGGCCGAAACTCCAATACTTTGGCCACCTCATGCAAAGAGTTGACTCACTGGAAAAGACCCTGATGCTGGGAGGGATTGGGGGCAGGAAGAAAAGGGGATGACAGAGGATGAGATGGCTGGATGGCATCACCGACTCGATGCACATGAGTTTGGGTGAACTCTGGGAGTTGGTGATGGACAGGGAGGCCTGGC
>NW_011398031.1:0-588 GCF_000754665.1 Bison bison bison | reverse complement strand
AAATCAGAGGAACCCTGAGGTTCCTGCCTCAACTGGACATGAGGCCCTCTTCCAATGCACCAAACCCCGTGGAGTCCCGAGAGGCCCCCCCCCCACTTCCAGTTTCCCTGACTTCTCAGAGCCACCATGAGAAGCCCCCTGAGGTCACCTGCACAAGTCGAGGGAAGCCAGGGTTTCCTGCCTCAACCCGAGAAAGACCTCGAGAGACCTTCTTCAACACGTCTCGAGGCCAGGTTCCCCTACCATGACTCGAGAGCAATGACGCGCTCCCCCTCGCCACTCGCATGGAGACCCGACTTCCCTGGCGCCCCACGAGAGGCTCACTGACCTCGCCGTCGTACCTCGTGAGAAACCGCACCCTGGGGCCGCCGCTCGAGAACCACCCCGAGACTCCCCCATCATCGCGGAGTTGAGGGCCTTCGTCTCCTGCATGGCCTAGAGGCCAACCTCGCGACCTCTCTCCAAACGCCTCAGGAGGCTTGACTCCCTTTAGTCCACCCAGTGAGCTCCAAGAGATACCCGTCGCGACTCGAGAGCAGAGCGGGGTTCTTTGCTTCCACTCGAGATGAATGCCTGTCTCCCCGGGTG
>NW_011398030.1:0-741 GCF_000754665.1 Bison bison bison | reverse complement strand
CAACTCATCAACAATCATCATTATATGGAAACCATGCTAATTAAAACTGACCTATCAAATACATGTCAGATTATGGAGCCTAAGGAAGATTGAATGTTACTTTGGGAGATGTCAACAAATACCTACCATTCCTGTATTTGAACAATAAATTTACATGTTCATCTTCATAGTTTCATTTTCAATATTTAAACAAAGAAGAGAAAATGAGGCTTTAGTTCATTGGTTTACTATTTTACTGCATGGTATTCCAAACTCTTCAGTTCAAGAAAGCATTCGTTATGCATCCTAGGTAAATGACACCTGATATAATATTTGTAAGCAAGAAAATGAGAAGAAAGGGAAAGAGGTAATGGATGTAAAGTGATTTCTGAAATCATCCCTGCTGAAATGAAGGGGTGTCTAAATTAGGATGGTATGGGTGAAGAAAGAGATGCAAATAAAATTAGATAAATAAAATACACAGTATGATCTTCAGCACATTCACATATTATATTCTATTAGTTACTGGTAGAGTCTTAAAGATTAGACAGCAGATTGTTTTCATTATAGAAATTAATTTTGTCCCTGAAAATATAGATATTGTAGTACATCCAAAATCATGATCACAATTATACCATCACTGTGATAGAAAAGATAGCATGATATAATCCGTGACTGGCCCATGGTCAGCACACGTTATGTACTTTACAAGTGGTATTCTATAGGGTCATTTTTGCGCTGCTGTCCTTAAGCCATGTCTCT
>NW_011398029.1:0-574 GCF_000754665.1 Bison bison bison | reverse complement strand
CTCGAGGTGTTCCCAGGGAGACAGGCCACTTGTCGAGCGGTATTTGGAACCTGGGGGTCTTTTCCCGACGATGCACGGGCGAGTCACTGCCCCTTCGTGTTGACTTCATTCACAGGGTGGAGTTCGAAGAGGTGTCCGGGCATCGGGTTCTTATCAAGAGGACCGGGGAAATCGGGGTCCTTTGGAATGTGGAACCACCCACGAGGCCACGTCTGGAATGTCGTCGTGAGACCGGCCTCATCCTGAGGTGCGACCGGAAGGTCGGGAACCCCTTCCAGACAAAGCAGGGGAGTCGAGCCTCCTGTCCAGATCAGGAGGGTAGAAGGGGCTCAGAGGAAGTGGTGCCGGAAAACCTCGGTGTTCCTCTCGAGGGAGACCGGGATGTCGGGGAACTTTGTGGGTCGCATCAAGGGTGCCAAGTACCGTTTCGACCTCCAATACCTAACGTGGGACTTCTCCTGAGACACTGTAGCGGGAAAGGGCTTCATCTTGCGATGACGGGGGAACCACGTGGATTTTCTCGAGTTGCGGCAGGATTCTCGAGTTACGACGGGGAATTCAGAATGCCTCTTGT
>NW_011398028.1:0-522 GCF_000754665.1 Bison bison bison | reverse complement strand
GTGTTCTATTAGTTGAAAATATTCGTCTATGATTGTGAATTAGTTTGTTTCTCTCCTTAAGTTGTGTTGGTTTTTGCTTCATGTGTTTTGAAGCTCTATTATTAGGTGTATATGTGATGTATATGCTATTTACAGTTGTTGGTATTTTCCTGATGAATTGACTTCTTTTATTATTATAACGTGTTCCCTTTATTTCTAGTAATATTCCTGTCTGGAAGAATATTTGTCTGATGTGAATATAGCTATACAAACTTTCTTCTGATTAACATTTCTATGGTATATTCTTTTTTCATCCTTTGCTTTCAAATTATGTCTTTAAAGTGTGCCTCTTACAAATAGCATAATTTGAGATTGATTCTTTATCCAGACAATCATTTTAGTAAAAAAGTTGAAGTGTCTGGTATGTATACATTTAGTGTAATTAAGGGCATAGCTGGTCTTTAAGTTTGTCCCTTTTACTCCGTGTCCAATTTCTATCTCTTTTTTATATGTTTCTTATTTTCAGTCTTCTTTTGATTAATT
>NW_011398027.1:0-967 GCF_000754665.1 Bison bison bison | reverse complement strand
ATTGGAATGCAAACTGACATTCCATTCCTGTGGCCATTACTGAGTTTTCCTAATTCACTAGAGCAGCGAGCTGTGGCTCTGTGGCACTGGAACAGCCAGCAGTCAGGAGGAGATATCCCACGTCCAAAGTAAGGAGCAGCGGCTGTACTTTGCAGTAGCAGGAGTGAAGAGATACTGCACATCCAAGGTAAGAGAAATCCCAGTAAGATGGTAGGTGCTGAGAGAGGGCATTAGGGGGCAGAAACACTGAAACCACCATCGCAGAAACTTAACCAATCTATCACATGAACCCCGGCTTGTCTAACTCAGTGGAACTAAGCCATGCTTTGTAGGCTCACACAAGATAGACATCCATACATATCCCCTGAGGGGGCGGGGGCAGGAAAAACTAGCTTTGCCTGGGGTGGGGGAAGGAAAAACCAGCTTTGCCTAAATGGACCTTTGTCAACAAAATGATGTCTCTGCTTCTCAGCACATTGTATCTAGGTTTATCATAGGTTTTCTTCTGTGGAGCTAGAGTGTCCTATTTTCGTGGCTGTAATCACTGTCCCCAATGATTTTGGAGACCAGCAACACTGTCGTCTTTCTATGTTTAACCTTTGTATTTGAAAAACTGCATTTAGCCTTTGTTCTGCATCATTTTATACCCAAGTCCAAACTTGCCTGTTACCATGTATCTCCTGACTTCCTGTTTTACATCACAGTCAGCTATCATGAAAAGGGCATTTCTTTTGGGTGGTAATTTTAGAAAATCTTAGATGTTTTCCTAAACTATTAAAGTTCCGTGATAGCTTCAGTGGTAAAAATTTGAAATACAGAAATTTGCATTGTTCATCTATGAAAATCTGCATTCAAATTTTCATACAAAATTAAGGAATTCCACATGTGCAGTAGGAAGCATAATCATCCTGAATTTCAAAAGTGAATTATAGAGAATAGCAACTTTCAAATAGAATTGACACCTATG
>NW_011398026.1:0-601 GCF_000754665.1 Bison bison bison | reverse complement strand
AGAACCCCATGAACAGTATGAAAAGGCAAAATGATAGGATACTGAAAGAGAAACTCCCCAGGTCAGTAGGTGCCCATTATGCTACTGGAGATCAGTGGAGAAATAACTCCAGAAAGAATGAAGGGATGGAGCCAAAGCAAAAAGAATACCCAGCTGTGGATGTGACTGGTGATAGAAGCAAGGTGCAATGCTGTAAAAAGCAATATTGCATAGGAACCTGGAATGTCAGGTCCATGAATCAAGGCAAATTGGAAGTGGTCAAACAAGAGATGGCAAGAGTGAATGTCGACATTCTAGGCATCAGCCAACTGAAATGGACTGAAATGGGTGAATTTAACTCAGATGACCATTATATCTACTACTGCGGGCAGGAATCCCTCAGAAGAAATGGAGTAGCCATCATGGTCAACAAAAGAGTCTGAAATGCAGTACTTGGATGCAATCTCAAAAACGACAGAATGATCTCTGTTCGTTTCCAAGGCAAAACATTCAATATCACAGTAATCCAAATCTATGCCCAACCAGTAATGCTGAGAAGCTGAAGTTGAACGGTTATATGAAGACCTACAAGACCTTTTAGAACTAACACCCCAAAAAATGT
>NW_011398025.1:0-505 GCF_000754665.1 Bison bison bison | reverse complement strand
AAGAAATGGAGAGAAGAATGATCTAGTTGAGATTGGCTTTGTGTTAAAAATTGCTGAGATTAATTGATGGGTCATGGGTATTTATTATACTACTCCATCCACTTTTGTGCATGTTTGAAATTTTCTATTGTAATACATTTAAAAACAGTTTATTTTCTGTTAGAACAGAGTCTTCTCCAGCAACACAATTCGAAAGCATCAGTTCTTCAGGGCTCAGCCTTCTTTATGGGCCAATTCTCACACCCATCCGTGACTACTGGTAAAACCATAGCTTTGACTATATGGATCTTTGTCAGCAAGTGATGTCTCTACTTTTCAATATGCTGTCTATGTTTGTCATAGCTTTCCAAGGAGCAAGCAGTTTTTAATCTCATGGCTGCAGTCACCGTCTGCAGTGATTTTTGAGCCCAAGGAAATAAAACCTGTCACAGCTTCCACAATAAGGCATCGGCATTCAAAGATTTTTAAAGCAAAACAAAAGTTGACTTTGAATTGGCTTAGTCAT
>NW_011398024.1:0-513 GCF_000754665.1 Bison bison bison | reverse complement strand
GGCCC
The DNA here is from genome assembly GCF_000754665.1 of Bison bison bison. Taxonomy (NCBI): domain Eukaryota; kingdom Metazoa; phylum Chordata; class Mammalia; order Artiodactyla; family Bovidae; genus Bison; species Bison bison. Next base: position 508 of record NW_011398024.1, on the reverse strand, counting down.
ACCTCCACACTTCCTCTCCACATATGTTTCTGTCACTTACGCTCATGGAAGAACCTTCCTCCCCAGGGTACTACTTCAGGGGATCATCCCACACATCTTTGCTGATGATCTGCTGGCAAAATGAGTAAGGTGAGCCAGCAACCAAGAATTCCATAATCAATCGTTAACTGTGCAGGTCTCAAACCACCACACCTCAGCAATCCTGTTCGATTCTAGGCAGTTTTGGCCTGACAACCAGCTCAGAAATTAAGGCTCCTGGTGTCCAGCCTGTGGCTGGGTGCTCCCCATTCGAAGCCCCAGAATCAGTCGACAGGAGTGGAATGATGTGCCCTATACCCTGCAGAAGACAGGGGAGATGGGTGCGGATCCCACACCCTTGCATACCCACACTCTTCACCCTGGGAGCCATGTTTTACCAACGATGTCAAGGTAACTATACTTAGTGATCACTGTGCTCAAGAAGTAGGGTTGGTCCTGAATGGAGAAGATCACCTTGCAGGGGGAACAT
>NW_011398023.1:0-878 GCF_000754665.1 Bison bison bison | reverse complement strand
TCTTGCCATCTCTTCTTAATATCTTCTGCTTCTGTTAGGTCCATACCATTTCTGTCCTTTATCAAGCCAATGTTTGCATGAAATGTTCCTTTCGTATCTCTGATTTTCTTGAAGAGATTCCCTAGTCTTTCCTATTCTGTTGTTTTCCTCTATTTCTTTGCATTGATCGCTGAAGAAGGCTTTCTTATCTCTTCTTGCTATTCTTTGGAACTCTGCATTCAGATGTTTATCTCTTTCCTTTTCTTCTATAAATATCTATGTACCCAACATAGGAGTACCGCAGTACGTAAGGCAAATGCTAACAAATTTGAAAGGGGAAATTAAAAGTAATGTAGTAATAGTCGGAGACTTTAATATCCCACTTACATGTATGTATAGATCAACCGAGCAGAATATCAGCAAGGAAACACAAACTTCAAGTGATACAATGGACCGGTTAGACCTAATTGATATCTATAGGACACTTCACCCCAAACAATGAATCTCACCTTTTTCTCAAGTGCACATGGAACATTTCCAGGATAGATCGCATAAATCTAGCCCTGGTAAATTAGAAAAAGAAAACAAAAATGAAATCATTTCAAGCATCATTTCTGATCACAATGCAGTAAGATTAGATGTTGTAGCTGAGTCAGCAAAGAATCTGCCTGCAATGCAGCAGACCCAGGTTCGATTCCTGAGTTGGGAAGATTCTCTGGAGAAGGAAATGGCAACCAACTCCAGTATTCTGGCCTGGAGAGTTCCACGGACAGAGGAGTTTGGCAGGCTACAGTCCATGGGGCCACAAGAGTCGGAAACGACTGAGCGACTAAACAACCTACAACAGCAGGAAAAATAAAACTATTAAAAATACAAACATATGGAGGCTGAACAACACA
>NW_011398022.1:0-684 GCF_000754665.1 Bison bison bison | reverse complement strand
GAGGTAAGGTCAGAAGTTTACATCTAGAATGGGGCATGTTTTGTTGCTATGAAATATGGCCCCTTTGGAGTTGGTGCAGTTGAGGAGTCCCCAGCTCAAGATTGGCCACAGAGCCCCTACCCTGGAAAAGTAGGATTGGAGAAAAGGGGAAAAAAAAATCCTTTTACTTGCCTAGAATTGGATGATTCTATTTTTCTTGTCATGTGCATTAAATAATATAGAATGCTATTGTGCTAGAAAAACTGAAAGAAGCCAACTCTAAAGAATTAGATATTAAAAAAAAAGTAAACTCCCAGGTTCTGTGTTTCTGATAGCTCTCCCTGTTTTGTTCACAGTCCTTCCTAAGCTCAGGGGCTTTTCTGTCCAGGTATGACACATCCTTTTGTACTTTAAAAAAATGCCCTGTTTTTCTTAAGCCAGCTCAAGTTAATTTCTGAAAATTGAAATTCAAAATGCCAAGCTAAAATATTTAATTATAACATTATTGAAGTAGTGGCTAGATGCAAACTATTAGACAACATTCAGGTATGTATGTTATTTAAAAATCTGTAGTAATAAGAGGAAAGAAAAGAAGTTGAAATGTGTCATGCAAGCAATGTATAAGAGCTATCAGAGGAAACCACCAGTAGAACCACATATTTTTGAAATACCTAGAGACACCTCCGGAGAAGGCAATGGCACCCC
>NW_011398021.1:0-613 GCF_000754665.1 Bison bison bison | reverse complement strand
AAATCGGGGTCCTACGGAACGTGGAACCACCCACGAGGCCACGAATGGAATGTCTTCGTGAGACCGGCCTCATCCTGAGGTGCGACCAGAAGGTCGGGAACCCCTTCCAGACAAAGCAGGGGAGTCGACCCTCCTGTCCAGATCAGGAGGGGAGAAAGGGCTCAGAGGAGGGGGTGCCGGAAAACCTCAGTGTTCCTCTCGAGGGAGACCGGGATTTCGGGGAACTTTGTGGGTCGCATCAAGGGTGCCAAGTGCCCTTTCGACCTCCAATTCCTAACGTGGGACTTCTCCTGAGACGCTGTAGCGGGAAAGGGCTTCATCTTGCGATGACGGGGGAGCCACGTGGTTTTTCTCGAGTTACGGCGGGATTCTCGAGTTACGACGGGGAATTCAGGATGCCTCTTCTGTTGGCCCAGGCAAGTCCGATCTTCCATTCGAGTTGCAAAGGAAAGCTGGGGATTGCTCTCGAGTGACTGCAGGGCCAAGAGACCTCATCTAGGCTTGTGTCCAGAAGCCAATGTTCCTCTCCAGGGGCGACAGGGATCTCGGGGTTGCATTCCAGACGCACCCGGGGGAGACGAGGCATTCATCTCGAGTGGAAGCAAAGACCCCG
>NW_011398020.1:0-645 GCF_000754665.1 Bison bison bison | reverse complement strand
GGAGACCGGGATGTCGGGGCACTTTGTGGGTCGCATCAAGGGTGCCAAGTACCGTTTCGACCTCCAATACCTCACGTGGGACTTCTCCTGAGACACTGTAGCGGGAAAGGGCTTCATCTTGCGATGACGGGGGAACCATGTGGATTTTCTCGAGTTGCGGCAGGATTCTCGAGTTACGACGGGGAATTCAGGATGCCTCTTGTGTTGGCCCAGGGAAGTCCAATCTTCCATTCGAGTTGCGAAGGAAAGGTGGGGATTGCTCTCGAGTGAATGCAGGGCCAATAGACCTCATCTAGGCTTGTGTCCAGAAGCCAGTGTTCCTCTCCAGGGGCGAAAGGGATCTCGGGGTTGCATTCCAGACGCACCCGGGGAGACAAGCATTCATGTCGAGTGGAAGCAAAGAACCCCGCTCTGCTCTCGAGTCGCGACGGGTATCCCTTGGAGCTCACTGGGTGGACTAAAGGGAGTCAAGCCTCCTGAGGTGTTGGAGAGAGGTCGAGAGATTGGTCTCTAGGCCATACAGGAGACGAAGGCCCTCAAGTCGCGATGACGGGGGAGGCTCGGGGTTGTTCTCGAGCGGCGGCCCGAGTGTGCGGTTCTCGCGAGGTACGATGGCGAGGTCAGTGAGTCTCTCGGTGGGGCGCC
>NW_011398019.1:0-572 GCF_000754665.1 Bison bison bison | reverse complement strand
GGGCTGCAGTCCGTGGGGTCTTGAAGAGTCAGACACAACTGAGTGACTTCTCTTTCACTTTTCACTTTCATGCATTGGAGCAGGAAATGGCAACCCACTCCAGTGTTCTTGCCTGGAGACGCCCAGGGACGGGGGAGCCTGGTGGGCTGCCGTCTATGGGGTCGCGCAGAGTCGGACACAACTGAAGTGACTTAGCAGCAGCAGCAGTATAACTCACAGTCCTCAGGATAAGATCCCAATCCTTTACTTATCCTTTCAGACTTCTCATGAGTTTGCTGTTTTGGTCTTTTTTATCTCATCTCCTGTTTTTCTTCCATTACATATAAATTTACAGTATACGCATTTACAGTATAAATTATAAGATTCTAAAACATTGGTAAATCCCTTACAAGTATTGTTTTTTTTCTCTTTTGCAGATGTTGCTCCCTCAAATGGAAACTTCCACTCTGTCCTCTGATTCCTTTGCCCTATTGCCAAGCCACTATTCTTTGCTTGATTATGCCAGTTTAGCAGTTACCTCCACCTGGAAGTCCTCACTCTAGCCCCTCCCAGACAAGATTGTTTTCTTTTTA
>NW_011398018.1:0-511 GCF_000754665.1 Bison bison bison | reverse complement strand
ACCTGTTTCCTGTGTCTTGAATATTAATTTGTGTCTGTATATGTGAGATTGTTGACTCTTTTCTGTATATTTTTCTGCGTGGTTGTGTGTTCTTCCACAGTAGATGAAGAGATGAAGCTGACAGATCACAAGATGTGTAAGAAGAAGAAGGATCTCTCTTCATTTCCAAGACAAACCATTCAACAGCACAGTAAACCAAGTCTGTGTCCTGACCAGTTATGCTGAAGTAGCTGAAGTGGAACATTTGTATGAAAACTTGAAAGACCATCTAGAACTAACATCCAAAAAAGACATCATTTTCCCCATAGAGGAATGGAATGCAAATGTAGAAAATCAAGAGATACCTGGAATAACAGACAAATTTGGCATTGGAGTGCAAAAGGAATCCAGGCAAAGTCTAACAGAGTTCTGCCAAGAGAACACACAACATATAGCACGCACCCTGGTCCACCAACACAAGAGAAGACTCTACTCATGGATTCACCGTAAGTTCAGGACTGACATCACATTG
>NW_011398017.1:0-732 GCF_000754665.1 Bison bison bison | reverse complement strand
ACTGATCACGTGTTTATCAGGCAGTGATCAGTGACTGACAGGCGCTGATCATGGGACTGTGCACGCACTGATCCCGTGGCTGATCATGAACTGACCACCTGACGGCGCATGCCGTGATCACGTGGCTGATCCTTCACTGATCACGTGTTTATCATCCGGTGATCACGTGACTGAGAGGGGCTGATCACGTGACTGTGCAGTCAGTGATCACGTGGCTGATCATGCACTGAAATCGTGACTGAGCATGCACTGACCATGTGCCCGGAGCCGGTGAGGCATTCCACTCTGGACAAAGGTCAGGAGGAAGGAGGCTCGGCATACGCAAATGCGGGACCCAGCCTCAGAAGTCCACCCGAATATTCTCGAGCATCTCCGCCCCCCAAAATAACCAGAGTCTGCCTACTTTATTGCTTTGTGCTCTCACCTCTGATTTCACTGGGGGCTGTCCCCCACCACCATCTCGCTCTCTCTGTCAAAGAGTTACCTTACAGCTCCAATTCATAAAGTTCCTTGTCATTCTTCCCTCTAACTTCCAGCCGAATCTCCATCTGGAGCGCGGAACCCACCACGCTTCCTAATTATGCCTGGGCTGCTAAGACCACTCGAGAAGGTGTCTAGGGTGAGGCACCTTCCGCTCTTTGAGAGGGCGCCTGCGGCCTATGTAAGTGGTGCAAACTTCTTGTCTTGAAATTTTCTTGGTCTCCCGCGTAAACCAAGCTACTCAGTCTCTTT
>NW_011398016.1:0-753 GCF_000754665.1 Bison bison bison | reverse complement strand
GATCCTGAATACATGGACAGATATTCCATAGCGATGGAAAGACTTAAGATGGCAATACCATGGAATGCATCTTCAATCTGAAATGAAGATTCGATATGACTTGATCGCTCAGAGCTTTTGGGTCATCAAGTGTTATGAAAGGATAAAAGAGATCGAGAAAGCTGCTGACATAGACTTGGGGCGGGGTGGGTGGGGGGCAGTAAGAGTACCCCCTGCGGGTCTTTAGCCCGAGGTGATGCAGCCACTAGCAGTCTGCTAAGGAAACAACGGCAGTGTCTCAGAGCATGACACCAGACCCCCTCACCCACGACATGCATTGAGATAACATGGGCAGCAGGTGAGTCATCCCGGGCTAAAAAATGATTGACATGAATCTTGAAGAAAGGCAGATTTCCAGGCAAATATGTCATTTCCTTAACATAGATGAGTAGAACAAGGTAGGAGGAAAACTTACTGTTTGGTTCAGGTCGCTTCTGAGCCTTTTGGGGGAACCGACCTGAAGCCAGAGTCTAGCCGAAATACACAGGCTTTGAACATCGCTGAAGACCAACATTTCCTAAGGAAAAAACGCATTGCTTAGCTCAAGGTTTGTCTGGGAAAGTCTTACACATCAGGAGATGGCTCCGAGGTGGATTTCTACAAAGAACATCCATGCAAAGGACAAGCCTGCACAGCTCTGTGCACATCTGCCCCCTCCCCCCTCACAGCCAGCAGCATTTCCAAGTGACCTCCTAAGGCCTTCGCCAAACTACA
>NW_011398015.1:0-785 GCF_000754665.1 Bison bison bison | reverse complement strand
GTGTTAGACTGAGACCTATACCTGAATGGCAACTTGATATGCTACAACTTTTTAGGCAATTCTTAGTAGCTTTCCTTGACTATATTTTAATTAGACTAAAGATAATCTCTTTGAACATATAAAAATATAGAATAAGAAGCATTATACATCCTAGTATTGTACTCCATCGTATCTTCCTGTTTTTACCTTGCTCTTCCTACTCATAAAGCCACTTAGAAATATTACACTACCCGCTTGCAGCAATACAGACTGTTTAAGAGTGTGTTTTATGGTAGTCCAACTTTGACCATTCTATCAACATTTGTAAATGTCATTTGCTTTATTTGTAAAATAGGGATACTAAAGAATTGTTCTTGTAAGATTATTACTTGAAATGATGTGTGTAAACTTAATAGCAGAATTGCTGGCACATATAATTCAGTAGACATTATTCATTATTAAGAAGAGGTGGCAAGAATACACAGAAGAACTGTACAAAAAAGATCTTCATCACCCAGATAATCACGAAGGTGTGATCACTCACACTCACCTAGAGCTGGACATCCTGGAATGTGAAGTCAGGTGGGCCTTAGGAAGCATCACTATGAACAAAGCTAGTGGAGGTGATGGAATTCCAGTTGAGCTATTCAAATCTTAAAAGACGATGCTGTGAAAATGTTGCACTCAATATGTCAGCAAATCTAGAGAACTCAGCAGTGGCCACAGGACTGGAAAAGGTCAGTTTTCATTCCAATCCCAAAGAAAGGAAATCCCAAAGAATTCTCAAACTACCGCACAATTGCACT
>NW_011398014.1:0-711 GCF_000754665.1 Bison bison bison | reverse complement strand
GAGAGGCGCTGATCACGTGACTGTGCCGTCAGTGATCTCGTGGCTGATCACCCACTGATATCGTGACTGAGCATGCACTGATCATGTGCCGGGAGCCGGTGAGGCATTCCACTCTGGACAAAGGTCATGAGGAAGGAGGCTCGGCATACGCAAATGCGGGATGGAGCCTCAGGAGTCCACCCGGATATTCTCGAGCAACTCCCCTCCAAAAACCAGAGTCTGCCTACTTTCTTGCTTTGTGCTCTCACCTCTGATTTCACTGGGTGCTGTCCCCCACTCCATCTCGCTCTCTCTGTCAAAGAGTTAACTTACAGCTCCAATTCATAAAGTTCCTTGTCATTCTTCCTTTGAACTTCCAGCTGAGTCTCCATCTGGAGTCCGAACACACCACGCTTACTAATTATGCCTGGGCTGCTAAGACCCCCTCGAGAAGGTGTCTAGGGTGACGCCCCTTCCGCCATTCGAGAGGGCGCCTGCGGCCTACGTAAGTGGTGCAAACTTCTTGTCTTGAAGTTTGATTGGTCTCCCGCGTAAACCAAACTACTCAGTCTCTTTTCTCCACCGAATTTTCCTACTGAGCTATCCTCATACTCTTATTCTTGACATCTCTGATGAGCATATAAATAGTCGCCTAGGCCATCTCTCCTTCGAATACCCTGGATCAGCTGGGGCTTGTCCCCAGCAGGTGGCGCCCGAACAGGGACCTCAGGA
>NW_011398013.1:0-575 GCF_000754665.1 Bison bison bison | reverse complement strand
TCAGGAGGCAATACTCAAAGAGCTGAGCAGACACGAACCACGCAATCAGCAGGCAATAAGCATGGAGCTCAGCAGTGACGAAACATGCTGCTCAACTGGCAATAATCAAGCACGTGACCAGGCAGGAATCACGCAGCTCAGCTGGCAATTGTCAAGCAGATGAGCCGACAGGAATCACGCAGCTCAGCAGGCCCTGATCACGTGACTCTGCAGGCACTGATCACGTGGCTGATCAAGTACAGATCCCGTGACTGAGCATGTAGTGATCACGTGGCCGGTCGTTCACTGATCACGTGTTTATCATACGGTGATCACGTGACTGAGAGGCGCTGATCACGTGACTGTGCCGTCAGTGATCACGTGGCTGAGCAGGCACTGATATCGTGACTGAGCATGCACTGATCATGTTCCGGGAGCCGGGGAGGCATTCCACTCTGGACAAAGGTCATGAGGAAGGAGGCTCGGCATACGCAAATGCGGGATCGAGCCTCAGGAGTCCACCCTGATGTTCTCGAGCATCTACCCCCCAAAAAACCAGAGTCTGCCTACTGTATTGCTTTGTGCTCTCACCTCTG
>NW_011398012.1:0-662 GCF_000754665.1 Bison bison bison | reverse complement strand
CCAAAGCACATTCTAAGGGCAGTAATTTCCATCTGCTCCAAGACATGGGAAGTTTCCCACTTGTGAGATCAAAGCAAGGATAAGACTGTTCTGATTTCAAGAAGCAACTAGTACAGCTTTAGGAGACATCACGATTCGTTGAGTTCAGTTCAGTTGCTCAGTCGTGTCCGACTCTTTGTGACCCCAAGGACTACAGTGACCCCAAGTCCTTGGGGTCAGGACTGCAGTGTGCCAGGCCTCCCTGTCCATCACCAACTCCCAGAGCTTACTCAAACTCATATCCTTTGAATTGGTGATGCCATCCAACCATCTCATCCTCTCTCGTCCCCTTCTCCTCCTGCCTTCAATCTTTCCCAGCATCAGGGTCTTTTCCAATGAGTCAGTTCTTTACATCAGGTGCCAAAACATTGGAGTTTCAGCTTCAGCATCAGTTAGATTGCTGTATTTGGGTGGCCTTTCTGTATTCTGGCAGCTTGTGGTTCCTCTTTATTGTGGAGGTTCCTCACTGTGGGTGGGGTTGTATGAGTGGCTTGTCAAGGTTTCCTGTTTAGGGAACCTTGCGTCCCTGTTCTGGTGGGTGGAGCTGGACTTCTCTCCAGAGTGCAATGAAGTGTCCAGTAGTGAGTTTTGAGATGTCTATGGGTTTGGTGTGAAATTGGGAG
>NW_011398011.1:0-745 GCF_000754665.1 Bison bison bison | reverse complement strand
CCGGGGACCAGCCCCAACTGATCCAGGGTATTCGAAGGAGAGATGGCCTAGGCGACTATTTATATGCTAATCAGAGATGTCAAGAATAATAGTATGAGGAGAGCTCAGTAGGAAAATTCGGTGGAGAAAAGAGACTGAGTAGCTTGGTTTACGCGGAAGACCAATCAAACTTCAAGGCAAGAAGTTTGCACCACTTACGTAGGCCGCAGGCGCCCTCTCCAATAGCGAAAGGTGCCTCACCCTAGACAGCTTCTCGAGTGGGTCTTAGCAGCCCAGGCATATTTAGTAAGCGTGGTGGGTTCCGCGCTCCAGATGGAGACTCAGCTGGAAGTTAAAGGGAAGAATGACAAGGAACTTGATGAATTGGAGCTGTAAGTTAACTCTTTGACAGAGAGAGCGAGATGGTGGTGGGGGACAGCCCCCAGTGAAATCAGAGGTGAGAGCACAAAGCAATACAGGAGGCAGACTCTGGTTTTTTGTGGGTGAGATGCTCGAGAATATCCGGGTGGACTCCTGAGGCTCGATCCTGCATTTGCGTATGCCAAGCCTCCTTCCTCATGACCTTTGTCCAGAGTGGAATGCCTCCCCGGCTCCCGGCACATGATCAGTGCATGCTCAGTCACGATATCAGTGCATGCTCAGCCACGTGATCACTGACGGCACAGTCACGTGATCAGCGCCTCTCAGTCACGTGATCACCGTATGATAAACACCTGATCAGTGAACGACCAGCCACCTGATCACT
>NW_011398009.1:0-569 GCF_000754665.1 Bison bison bison | reverse complement strand
CTCACGTCCGTTGAGTCAGTGATGCCATCCAGCCATCTCATCCTCTGTCGTCCCCTTCTCCCTCCCAGCATCAGAGTCTTTTCCAATGAGTCAACTCTTCGCACGAGGTGGCCAAAGTCCTGGAGTTTCAGCTTTAGCATCATTCCTTCCAAAGAAATCCCAGGGCTGATCTCCTTCAGAATGGACTGGTTGGATCTCCTTGTAGTCCAAGGGACTCTCAAGAGTCTCTCCAACACCACAGTTCAAAATAATCAATTCTTTGGCGCTTAGCCTTCTTCACAGTCCAACTCTCACATCCATACATGACCACAGGAAAAACCATAGCCTTGACTAGACGAACCTTTGTTGGCAAAGTAATGTCTCTGCTTTTGAGTATGCTATCTAGGTTGGTCATAACTTTCCTTCCAAGGAGTAAGCGTCTTTTAATTTCATGGCTGCAGTCACCATCTGCAGTGATTTTGGAGCCCAGAAAAATAAAGTCTGACACTGTTTCCACTGTTTCCCCATCTATTTCCCATGAAGTGATGGGACCGGATGCCATGATCTTCATTTTCTGAATGTTGAGCTTT
>NW_011398007.1:0-737 GCF_000754665.1 Bison bison bison | reverse complement strand
GCAAGTTCAGTGCATGATGCAGGGCACCCAAAGCCAGTGCTCTGGAACAACAAAGAACAATAGTCTAGGGGAGTGAGGTGGGAGGAAGGTTCTGGATGCGGGAACACGTATGTACCGGTGACTGAGTCTTGTTGATGTAAGGCAAAAACTAACCCAATATTGTAAATTGAATATCTTCCCATTAAAATAATTTAAAAAAATGAAAGGGTTGCTTTCTGAAATTTCAGTGTTGGGAGTCCATGGTACAGCATATCTTCTGAACGTATGTAACGATGTCTGATTTGAATGAGGGCAGTGTCAAATTTTGATGCCAAGGGCTGTGTTCCAATATTCTAAAATCCTACAAAACAGAACTGCTAAGTTCCTTTAAAATATTACTTTGTACTCTCCTCCAGGGCATCTTACAGAATGTTTCAAGTGACTGGAGAGGAACAAAAGACATCACTCACTTTTTAGCACCAATTAAAGTGGGGCAATCAATTCTGAATAAAGTTTCTAGGCCTGACAAAAATGTACCTATACCATTTCTACATGACATGCATCAAAATAATTGTTCCATGGAAAATTGCACATAAGCAACTCAAGATGAAACACTATGCCTCACAGTTACTAAACAGTGAGAATAAAATGTGTTGTCACCAGTGTGTCACTTCATTCAAGTTCTTATGTCAAAATACTACAAACTGGCTTCTCAACAATGGAAAGTTTCACTTCCAGTTGTGGTAAGTCTAGGATCA
>NW_011398006.1:0-732 GCF_000754665.1 Bison bison bison | reverse complement strand
ACGATAACCCTGTATACGAGACAGCAAAAGAGACACTGATGTATAGAACAGTCTTATGGACTCTGTGGGAGAGGGAGAGGGTGGGAAGATTTGGGAGAATAGCATTGAAACATGTGAAACGTCATGTATGAAACGAGATGCCAGTCCAGGTTCAATGCACGATGCTGGATGCTTGGGGCTGGTGCACTGGGACGACCCAGAGGGATGGTGTGGGGAGGGAGGAGGGAGGAGGGTTCAGGATGGGGAACACATGTATACTAATTAGATAATTTTCTATTAAAGAAAAAAAAAGAAAAAAAAATTAAAATCTGTCAGCTTGGCAAAGATGAAAGGAAGATAAAGGCTAGGAACTTTAGTGGGTCTCCTTGGGAAAGTCACTGGAGAAGGAAATGGCAGCCCGCTCCAGTGTTCTTGCCTGGAGAATCCCAGGGACGGGGGAGCCTGGTGGGCTGCGGTCTATGGGGTCACAACAAAAAAAATAAAAAATAAAAAATAAATAAATAAATAAGAAAGTAAGATGGAGCTAAAACTCTGAACAAGATGTAAAATGTGAGGGAATAATAAAGCCAGGTATGCATGTTGACGTTTAAAAATTAAAGAATAGAGAAATAATATATAATTTTCAAGCTAGTATAAGCAAGCAGTGGATGCCAGAAAAGAGAAAGTAAAAAGTATAGAGAAAGCAAGGTAAATATCTTTAAATAGCATCGTAAAAATAACCCAGATATATCA
>NW_011398005.1:0-616 GCF_000754665.1 Bison bison bison | reverse complement strand
CCTCCCTCCTCGTCCTTGCTATTCCTGCTTCTGGGATCTCTCCTCTCCCATCTCTGTCCATTCTGCAAGCCAGTCTTAACTTTTCCATGAAGGCTTTTCTGAACCCCTCAACCAAATGTGCTCCCCCAGCCGTGAATTCCCCCCAGCACAGGGGGGTATGTGAATCTATGGCAGTTATCTTTCTCTCTCTCTCACTGAAGTCCTGTCTTTCTCCCTCCAGCTCTGGAGCTCCGTGAAGGTAACGTGTATCCATCTTCATTGTATTCACTATATCATCTAACCCTGTATAATGTTGAAGGTGACCAAAAAATGGAGTTGTGGGTGATCAGAACCATAGCTACTCCTGTGGCACAGTACTTGGGCACCTCAAACAAAAGAAGTACACACTCTGCCCAGACTGAAGTCTTTATCAAAGTTTCAAATGACATCAAAATTTCACAATATAAATTGGATGGTCTTTCCAGAAAGTCTTTCTTTACAGAAATACAGTAGAATCAGTATAAGAAGAATGTGATTTGAAGTCCTATCCTAAAATACTAACATTAAAATCATACAAAATCTTTCCTCATATATAAACATCAGAATCAAACCACTGAGCACTGTGTTTAATTGACTA
>NW_011398004.1:0-706 GCF_000754665.1 Bison bison bison | reverse complement strand
CCAAGAGCTCATCTAGGAGGCTCGTCGGGCTTGGAAGGCTGGGGGCCTGGGGCTGTGGCTCCAGCGGAGGGGCCGTGCCTTCGCCGTAGGGTGACTCCGGCCACCGCGGGATGTGTGTCTCCGGCTGCCCAGGCGGCAGGATGGCCCCTTGCCCAGGCTGCCCAGGGGCCGTGACGGCAGGGGAGCACGCGGCCCAGGGAGCTGCTCCCTGGGGAGGAGGCGGTGGCCTCCCACTTGGCTGGAGGGCCGCCGGGCTGGGCTGGACCACGAAGATCATCAACGGCTGGCCCACGCAGACCCCAGAGGCAGCCCCGGGCACCCAGAAAGTGGGGGCCCCAAAAGGAGCAGCTGCAGCCAAGGGTGGCATGCTCTCCTGTGGCTGAGAGGGGCGAAGGGGAGGAGAGGTGCTCTGGACAGCGGGTGGGGCCCTTCGGTCCTCTGGAGCAGGAGTCGTCGTCGTGGCTGGTGCGCCGCCTGGCCCCTGGGCCCGGCCGTTGCCGGGCCCGCTTGGGCTCCGCTGGGGGTGCCGAGCTCTTCGGTTTTGAAACCATATCTAGGGGAGCAAAAGGCAGACAGGGCACGTCAGAAGCCGTGGCCGTCCAGATCACCCACCGTGCTGGCGCCGCCGCGGCGCCCGTTCGACAGCCCCCCCGGCCGCCCGGCCTCTGGTCTGTCAGGCCCAGGGCGACTTCTGCAGGGCCATTTT
>NW_011398003.1:0-620 GCF_000754665.1 Bison bison bison | reverse complement strand
GTCAGACATGACTTAGCCACTAAAAAAGAGAGAGACTCTAACCGGTGTGAGGTTGAAACCTTATTATAGTTTTGATTTGCATTTCCCTGATAATTGGTTACGTGGAGCATCTTTTCATGTGCCTACTGGCCATCTGTGTGTCTTCTTTGAAGAAATGTCTGTTAAGGTCTTCTGCGCATTTTTCTATAGGTTTATTTGTTTTGTTATTGAGTTATATGGGTTACTTTTATATTTTGGAGGTTAAGCCCTTGTCTGTTGCATCATTTGCAAATATTCTCTCCCATTCTGTGGATTGTGTTTTCATTTTGTTTATGGTTTCCTTTATGCTAGCAAAGTAATAATCAGAATTCCCCAACAGTATGTGAACCAAGAATTTCTAGATGCTCAAGCTGGATTTAGAAAAGGCAGAGGAACCAGAGATCAAATTGCCAAATCCACTGGATCATCGAAAAAGCAAGAGAGTTCCAGAAAAACATCTACTTCTACTTTATTGACTACACCAAAGCGTTTGACTGTGTGGATCATGACAAACTGGAAAATTCTTCAAGAGATGGGAATACCAGACCACCTGACCTGCCTCCTGAGAAATCAGTATGCAGATCAAGAAGCAGCAGTTAGAA
>NW_011398002.1:0-773 GCF_000754665.1 Bison bison bison | reverse complement strand
GTAGTGGTAGTGAAAGTCACTCAGTCATGTCCGACTCTTTGCGACCACATGGATTATATAGCCCATGACCAGAATACTGTAGTGGGTAGCCTTTTCCTTCTCCAGGGGATCTTCCCCACGCAGGGGTCGAAACCAGGTCTCCTGAATTGCAGGTGGATTCTTTACCAGCTGAGCCACAAGGGAAGCCTGATTTTTTAAGTATGCTGCTGCTGCTGCTAAGCCGCTTCGTTGTGTCTGACTCTGTGAGGCCCCATAGGCTTTATCCCAGGGATGCAAGGATTCTTCAGTATCCACAAATTAATCAATGTAATACACCACATTAACAAATTTAAAAATAAAAACCATATGATTATCTCAAAAGATGCAGAGAAAGCCTTTGACAAAATTCAACATCCATTTATGATAAAAACTCTCCAGAAAGCAGGAATAGAAGGAACATACCTCAACATAATAAAAGCTATATAAGACAAACCCTTCAGCAAACATTATCCTCAATGATGAAAAATTGAAAGCATTCCCTCTAAAGTCAGGAACAAGACAAGGGTGCCCACTTTCACCATTACTATTCAACATAGTTTTGGAAGTTTTGGCCACAGCAATCAGAGCAGAAAAAGAAATAAAAGGAATCCAAATTGGAAAAGAAGAAGTAAAACTCTCACTATTTGCAGATGACATGATCCTAGTGTAACTATTGACACTATTTCTGGAATGTTTTCATCATTCTTCCTGCCAGCCGTGTTAAAGGACAATTTTGCAACACCTATAAATGTTTT
>NW_011398001.1:0-585 GCF_000754665.1 Bison bison bison | reverse complement strand
CAGTGCACTAAGTCGTGTCCAACTCTTGCGACCCCATGGACTGTAGCCTGCCAGGCTCCTCTGTCTATGGGATTCTCCAGGCAAGAATACTGGAGTGGGTTGCCATTTCCTTCTCCAGGGCATCTTCCCAACCCAGGAATCGAACCCAGGTCTCCAGCACTGCAGGCAGATTCTTTACCGACTGGGGTGGCGGGGGGGTGTAAGAACAAGAAAGCAAATAGAACAGGGTGGACAAAGAGTGGAATGATTAAGATTAATGGGGGCTCTAACTGGATCCATTTTGCCATGGCTCCCTGGCCCTCACAGGCTCTCAACAATCACATGAGATTTTAGGAATGCACCACACAGAATTGATTAGTGAAAGGATATACCACATAGAACTGATTTGTTAAATATCACCCCTCCCTTACCCTCTGCCTCCAACATACTCCCTAGAGTACTACAGGCAGGGAAGACCTAAACTATTGGGAGGAATCCCTAACACTTTTCCAGAGTAGAATTCGGCTAAGTCCAAAAAGGGTCCTTCTTTTAAGGGTTTTGGGAAACTAGACACTGCAATTTTATTAGTATCGGCGACGTTTGTTT
>NW_011398000.1:0-571 GCF_000754665.1 Bison bison bison | reverse complement strand
AGTTAGAACTGGACATGGAACAACAGACTGGTCCAAATAGGAAAAGGAGTACATCAAGGCTGTATATTGTTACCCTGCTTATTAATTTATATGCAGAGTACATCATGAGGAACGCTGGACTGGAAGAAACACAAGCTGGAATCAAGATTGCCGGGAGAAATATCAATAACCTCAGATATGCAGATGACACCACCCTTATGGCACAAAGTGAAGAGGAACTCAAAGGCCTCTTGATGAAAGTCAAAGTGGAGAGTGAAAAAGTTGGCTTAAAGCTCAACATTCAGAAAACGAAGATCATGGCATCCGGTCCCACCTCTTCATGGCAAATAGATGGGGAAACAGTGGAAACAGTGTCAGACTATTTTTGGGGGCTCCAAAATCACTGCAGATGGTGACTGCAGCCATGAAATTAAAAGACGCTTACTCCTTGGAAGGAAAGTTATGACCAACCTAGATAGCATATTCAAAAGCAGAGACATTACTTTGTCAACAAAGGTCCGTCTAGTCAAGGCTATGGTTTTTCCTGTGGTCATGTATGGATGTGAGAGTTGGACTGTGAAGAAGGCTGA
This sequence comes from Bison bison bison, assembly GCF_000754665.1. Taxonomy (NCBI): domain Eukaryota; kingdom Metazoa; phylum Chordata; class Mammalia; order Artiodactyla; family Bovidae; genus Bison; species Bison bison. The sequence continues at coordinate 2 of NW_011398000.1, read as the reverse complement.
GC
>NW_011397999.1:0-550 GCF_000754665.1 Bison bison bison | reverse complement strand
GGACAGTTTCTTTCTCTGCTTTAGCCAAGACGGTTCAAGTTCTCTGTCACAGGCCCTAATATCTATTTGAGTTGTCCTGTTAACCTGGGTCTCTGAGAATTTCTGAACCTGACTTTCTCATGTTTTCCCAGCTGAGGTTGTGTACTTCAAACAGAAATATTTGACATCTGTGAAGCAAAAATAAAGTAAAAGCAGACTTAACATCATTACAAAACCAAATGGAAGTATGATAGTTTTAGAATACGCTTTTTTCCTACCAATCCTGCCTTCCACTCTTACCTACCCTTCCAGCCCCAAAAGAGATGCATATTTTTGTCCCTAGAAAAAAAAAGTGAATGTGAAAGTTGCATCCAACTCTCTGCGACCCCACAGACCGTAGCCTGCCAGGCTCCTCTGTCCATGGCATTCTCCAGGCAAGAATACTGGAGTGGGTTGCCATTTCCTCCTCCAGGGAATCTTCCCAACCCAGGGATCGAACCCAGGTCTCTAGCATTGCAGGCGGATTCTTTACCGTCTGAGCCCCCAGGGAAGCCCCCAGGAAAGGCAGTGT
>NW_011397998.1:0-611 GCF_000754665.1 Bison bison bison | reverse complement strand
TGGCTCATTACAAGATTAGTGTTCAGTGTTTTGTGTGAATCCTGGCAACCCACTCCAGTACTCTTGCCTGGAGAATCCCCATGGTCAGAGGAGCCTGGTGAGCTACAGGCCATGGGGCTGAAAAGAGTTGGACACGACTCAGCAACTAAGCACAGCACAGTGCGGATCTCACTTAAATGGACATTCAAGGAATTCCCTGGTGGTCCAGTGGTGAGGACTCCACACTTTCACTGCCAAGAGCAAGAGTTCAGTCCCTGGTCAGGGAACTAAAAGCCCAAGTCACACGGGTGGCCAAAAAATAAAATAAATAAAATAAGATGGACATTCATTTCATTTTTCTGAGTTTATATGGAATGAAATCTATTTTTGCTGGAAGAGATCTTGTTTAACACCACTGGTAATAAAGAATACATGATAATAAAAAAGCATTTTCAGGGGAGAAAATTTGGGCATGAATGCTCGTAACTATATACATAAATAAACATCATTAATTCTGAAAAGTACAAAATATTTGACCCATTAACAGAATAGATAATAATGAAAACTGACGACTTTTCTGTTAAGTAAACAAAAACTTTGTTCCCTTTACCCAAAGCCATTTGAGACTTTTT
>NW_011397997.1:0-503 GCF_000754665.1 Bison bison bison | reverse complement strand
TGCACTGATCACGTGACTGATCCTACTCTGATACCGAAGCCTGATCATACACTGATCACTGACTGATCATGCACAGATCACGTGGCTATCATGCACTGATCACTTGATTGTGCATGCAATAATCACGTTGATGATCATGCACTTACACGTTGCTGATCATGCACTAATCACATGGCTGATCATGAACTGATCACGTGACTTAGCATGCAGTGATCTCGTGTCTGAATGGTGCTGATCATGTGAATGATCATGAACTGATCACGTGGCTATCAGGCACTGATGGTGTGCCTCAGGAGGCAATAACCAAAGAGCTGAGCAGGCAGGAATCACGCAATCAGCAGGCAATAATCATGGACCTCAGCTGTGATGAATCATGCTGCTCAGCTGGCAATCATCAAGCAGCTGAATAGGCAGGAATCAGACGGCTCAGCTGGCAATTGTAAAGCAGATGAGCAGGCAGGAATCACGCAGCTCAGCTGGCAAATGTCAAGCAGATCAGCAGA
>NW_011397996.1:0-512 GCF_000754665.1 Bison bison bison | reverse complement strand
GGGGAGCAGGTTCCAAAATCACTGAAGATGGTGACTCTGTTCAGGAAATTAAAATATGCTTTCTGCTTAGAAGAAAAGTTACAACCAGGCTAGATGGCACATTATAAAGCAGACAAAGGTCAGTCTCATCAAAGCTATGTACAGAGATGAGAATTGGACCTAAAGAATCTTGACCTCCAAGGAATCGATGCTATTGATATGTGGTGTTAGAGAAAACACTTGAGAGTCCCTTGGACTGCAAGGAAATGAAAGGAGTCAATTCTAAAGGAAATCAGTTCAGAATATTGATTGGAAGGGCTGATGCTGAAACTGGATCCTGGATATTTTAGCCACCTGAAATGAAAGGCTGACTCATTGGGAAAGAACCTGATGCTGAGAAAGATTGAAGTCTGGAGGAGAGGGTGACGACAGAAGATGAAATGCTTGGTGGCATCACGGAATCAGTGGTTATGGGTTTGAGCAGGCTCTATGAGTTGGTGATTGACAGGGAAGCCTGGCATGCTGCAATCCAT
>NW_011397995.1:0-741 GCF_000754665.1 Bison bison bison | reverse complement strand
ATAAAGCTGTTCCAGGGGGAGTAGAAGAGGAAAACATTTGTGAGAACAATGGAAGGGGCGCCAAGTTCTCCCCTAGAGACGGAGGAAGTGGGAAGAGTCTGGCCACCTGGATTAGTGCTCTCCTGAAAGGTGTGCCTTCTGGCCACCTTGTAGAGTCCACTTCTCACACAGCCCTGATCTGTAGGTCAGCAGGCACCAGCATGTGTCCTGAGGGCCTGACCTCCTACTGGGTACCAGGTTCTCGGTTGGTGTGAGATGCCCAGCCCTGTTGGTGGACGCTCAGGCTGACCACATGTCACTCCACAGCCACAAGCCCAAGGGAGCTTCCTCCTTGACCACAGCAATGGACCTGAACTGGACTCAGCCGTGGGTTGTCTATGGAAGGAAAGGTGGGAAAGGTCATGTCTGTCTTTCTTTTGTTTGTTTGTTTGTTTCTATTGTTGGCCAGGCAGTGCAGCTTGCAGGATCTTAGTTCCCCAACTATGTATAGAATCCATGCCCTCAGCAGTGAAAGTGCAGAGTCCTAACCACTCCAGGACTACCAGAGAGTTCCTAGTAGGTCATTTCTTGAGCCTGGCAGATGGCCCAGAAGTCTGACATTGGCTGCTGAGAGGCAGCCTTCTATGGGTCAGGCTTGGGTGAAGTCACAAAACATCCCTCTCTCCCTGATCTCTGGGAGCCCGGTGACCATGGCCCATATCATAGAAACTTCTGGAGGTAGAGAGAACTGAAGGACGACAC
>NW_011397994.1:0-664 GCF_000754665.1 Bison bison bison | reverse complement strand
TCTCCCCACCCTGCCTTTCTCTACCCGGCTCAGCGCTGCTGTTCTCCTGGAAACCTGGCCTCCGGGATCCACCGTCCAAAAGGGCGGGTCTTTCTAACACCAGATACGCTGATTCCATTGGATTTGCTCCTGTGAGTGGCCTGGAGACATTTTAAAAGGTTGAAAAAGAAAATAAAAAAAGAAGAATATTTCATGACACAAACCAATGATATAAAATTCAAATTTCAGTGTCCAGAAATAAAGCTTTATTGGAGCATGGCCACACTGACATATGGGTGTTTCTGAGCGATAAACAGCAGGGCTGGACAGATGCTGCAAGGGGCCTGTGGCCCTTGTCGCTGAAAGTATTTGTCCCCGAAAGTATTTGTCCCCTAGCTCATTTCAGGGCAGATCTGCTGCACCCAGGCCTGGGTCACACAGGGACTCCTCTGTAGATGGAAATACCCCACCAGGGGTGTCTGGAGTGTTTTCCTGACTTGTGACTGTTGCTGACTTTTGCTAAATTATTTGACTTGTTTTCCCTTAGTCGTATTAAGAGTAATATACATTTGCTATAATAGACTAAAAAAAGGAGATGTGTATGTTGGAAGTAGTTCCTAACGCCCCTCCTAGCGAGCCCCGACCCCGTTCCTCTGTGGTGATCACTGTTCACATGGCTTTGCTT
>NW_011397993.1:0-757 GCF_000754665.1 Bison bison bison | reverse complement strand
CGAAGGGGCAGTTTTTCCGTGCATCGTTCGGAAAAAAAACCCAGGTTCCAAATACAGCTCGACAAGCGGCCTCTCTCCCCGGGGACATCTCGAGAGGCAAGCGGAGTTCCATGCCTCAACCCAAGACGAGGCCTGACTCTCCTGTCCCCAGTCTGCAGGGACCCTGCGATCGGAGTCTGAAATCAGAGGTACCCTGCGGTTCCTGCCTCAACTGGAGATGAGGCCCTCTTCCAATGCACCAAACCCAGTGGGGTCCCGAGAGGCCCCTCCCACCTCCAGTTTCCCCGGCTTCTCAGAGCCACCTTGAGAAGCTCCCTGAGGTCACCTGCACAAGTCGAGGGAACCCAGGGTTTCCTGCCTCAACCCGAGAAAGACCTCGAGAGACCTTCTTCAACGCGTCTCGAGGCCAGATTCCCCTACCATGGCTCGGGAGCAATTACGCGCTCCCCCTCGCCACTCGCATGGAGACCCGACTTCCCTGGCGCCCCACGAGAGGCTCACTGACCTCGCCGTCCTACCTCGTGAGAAACCGCACACTGGGGCCGCCGCTCGAGAACAACCCCGAGATTCCCCCGTCATCGAGAGATGAGGGCCTTCGTCTCCTGCATGGCCTAGAGACCAATCTCGCGACCTCTCTCCAAACGCCTCAGGAGGCTTGACTCCCTTGAGTCCACCCAGTGAGCTCCAAGAGATACCCGTCGCGATTCGAGAGCAGAGCGGGGTTCTTTGCTTCCACTCGAGATGAATGCCTGTCTCC
>NW_011397992.1:0-653 GCF_000754665.1 Bison bison bison | reverse complement strand
ACGAAGGGGCAGTGACTCGCCCGTGCATCGTCCGGAAAAGACCCCCAGGTTCCAAATACCGCTCGACAAGTGGCCTCTCTCCCCGGGGACACCTCGAGAGGCAAGCGGAGTTCCATGCCTCAACCCAAGACGAGGCCTGACTCTCCTGTCCCCAGTCTGCAGGGACCCTGTGATCGGAGTCTGAAATCAGAGGAACCCTGAGGTTCCTGCCTCAACTGGAGATGAGGCCCTCTTCCAATGCACCAAACCCCGTGGAGTCCCGAGAGGCCACCCCCCCACCTCCTGTTTCCCTGACTTCTCAGAGCCACCATGAGAAGCCCCCTGAGGTCACCTGCACAAGTCGAGGGAAGCCAGGTTTCCTGCCTCAACCCGAGAAAGACCTCGAGAGACCTTCTTCAACACGTTTCGAGCCCAGCTTCCCATACCACGACTCGAGAGCAATGACGCGCTCCCCCTCGCCACTCGCATGGAGACCCGACTTCCCTGGCGCCCCACGAGAGGCTCACTGACCTCGCCGTCTTACCTCGTGAGAAACCGCACCCCGGGGCCGCCGCTCGAGAACCACCCCGAGACTCCCCCGTCATCGCGGTGATGAGGGCCTTCGTCTCCTGCATGGCCTAGAGGCCAACCTCGCGACCTCTCTCCAAACGCCT
>NW_011397991.1:0-674 GCF_000754665.1 Bison bison bison | reverse complement strand
GTGTCCCTGGCAGTGTATTGATTAATATAATTGGTGTAAGTAGTAGCTTTAATGTTTGTAACCTGGGACCCTTGAGTTAATCTTTTTCTTGTTATAGCCCACCACACCTTTGCTCTGTAGGAATGCAACTTTATCTAATGCTTTTTTGGAGGGTGGCTCCTGACCAACCACCTTTAGAGAAAAATAAGATTTCTGAAGAAAAGGTCTTAAAATGTTAACAGGCCTCCGGGCCAGAAGATGATGCAAATCACCTAAGCTTTTGCATATGATAAGTTTGCAGGAAGAAAGCCTGGTTTGCTGCAAGACTCTACCCCTTCCCCAATTATCCTCTATGCATAACTTAAGGTATAAAAACTACTTTGAAAAATAAAGTGCGGGCCTTGTTCACCGAAACTTAGTCTCACCATGTCGTTCTTTCTCTTACCTTCTGGCTGAATTATTCAGCCTCTTTTCTCCACTGAATTTCCTCACTGAGCTATCCTCATTCTATTACTCTTTATATCCTTAATTAACATTAAATTAAGCAGTTGTTTCCTGATCTTCGCGTACGCCGTCTCTCCTTCGAATACCCTGGATCAGCCGGGGCTGGTCCCCGGCACCCTACCATGGCTCGAGAGCAATGACGCGCTCCCCCTCGCCACTCGCATGGAGACCCGACTTCCCTGGTGCCCCAC
>NW_011397990.1:0-575 GCF_000754665.1 Bison bison bison | reverse complement strand
TTTTCTTTAAGGTTGAGGAATAAAAAACTTACACGCATTTGCTAAAAGGAGCTTTGATGTTATCCAATACTTAATCTGTGCACTTCCTGTCCCACCTTTAAAAACGGGGGTATTTGACTTTCTCTACATTTTAATAGATCATTCCAGTTTCTTATACTCAGTGAGATGAGGGACAAATGCTCTGTCCTTTCACCCTTTATGCAGAATGATTCCTTTGCTCCATAGAACATCTAGATTCTCTTTCACATCATATTAATACTTGAAGTGAAACTGAGACACCCAGATCAGAAAAAAATAGAGAAAAAGTAACCTTATTCCTTTCAGCAAGTTTCCCCCTCTAAGCTATTAGATGCCATTAACACTGCTTCTTTGGGACCTCCTGGGAACACATATGAATGTCACTGTGCCCCTTGTTCACAGAAAGCAATGGCCCCCACTCCAGTACTCTTGCCTGGAGAATCCCAGGGAGGGGGGAGCCTGGTGGGCTGCCGTCCATGAGGTCCCACAGAGTCGGACACCACTCAAGCGACTTAGAAGCAGCAGCAGCAACAGCAGCAGCAGCCCCTTTCACCTGT
>NW_011397989.1:0-707 GCF_000754665.1 Bison bison bison | reverse complement strand
TTCAAAGAACAATAAATCACTAGATGATATGGCGATAAAAAGTATAATGGGTTTCCTCAGTGTGTATGCCCAGCAGTGTGAGGTGGATGAAACTGGAGCCTATTATACAGAGTGAAGTAAGCCAGAAAGAAAAACACCAATACAGTATACTAATGCATATATATGGAATTTAGAAAGATGGTAACAATAACCCTGTATACGAGACAGCAAAAGAGACACAGATGTATAGAACAGTCTTTTGGACTCTGTGGGAGAGGGAGAGGGTGGGATGATTTGGGAGAATGGCATTGAAACATGTATAATATCATATATGAAATGAGCCACCAGTCCAGGTTCGATGCACGATACTGATACTGAATGCTTGGGGCTGGTGCACTGGGACGACCCAGAGGGATGGTATGGGGAGGGAGGAGGGAGGAGGGTTCAGGATGGGGAACACATGTATACCTGTGGCGGATTCATTTTGATATATGGCAAAACCAATACAATATTGTAAAGTTAAAAAATAAAATATATTAAAAAAAAGTTTAATGGGCACTATTAGTTTTCTTCATTGATCTACCATGCTATCAATATTCACAGTAATTATAAAGCAGGCGCATAGATAACAAAATCCAGTCGATAGATCCAAGGACACCGATTTCACCTTTCATTTGATGGAAGAACATAGACTACAGTGCTTTAAATTGCTCTTCTCATTTTCATTA
>NW_011397988.1:0-697 GCF_000754665.1 Bison bison bison | reverse complement strand
GGTGGAGACCTTCAACTTTCAGTCCAATACTTATACCTTTACCATTTCAGGCAAGTCTTTTGGTCCTTCTGGAGGTGTGCAGCTCTTCGAGAAAATGTGAAGATCTTCCATAGTCCTCATGGAGTGGATTCCAGCAATATGCATTGTTAACCAGCATCATTGGTGATTCTGTTGCTACAGACTCAATGCAGTGGGCAGGGCCTGGACTGCCCACTGGGTCTGATGTGGAATGGAAAGAAGGGCTTACCCCCTCCACTGTTTCTAGCCCTGTGACTAGAAACGGTCCCCAAACAAAAATCAGACAAACAAGATTATCCCAGATCATAGTCCATGAGATGAAGGAACTAAGCAGCTGGTTGAGATGGAGCCAAGGGGAAAGGTTGCTCTTTTTTCTCCACCTCTACTCCTTTCTTCCTTGATGCCTTAGTGATTCATCGTGGAGATTTGAAATAAAGTTCACAAGAGTCATATTTGTTGAATAAAGATTTTGCATTGAACCAACTCTAAAAAATGAAGAAAGTTTCACCTGCCACATGTTTCTTTTAAAAAGTCAATTGCTTTTCAACTCTGGGGTTTCTCCATTGCCTTGTTCAAGTAGCCTTAATCATAAAAATAAAATAAAACTAAATAAAGATTCAAATATACCAACAAAGGAAAGCTTCCGTTTCTTAAATCATCTTTCCACTTAGTAGAACAC
>NW_011397987.1:0-552 GCF_000754665.1 Bison bison bison | reverse complement strand
AGTCCATCGTTTCTCATGATTTACTCTGCATAGAAGTTAAATAAACAGGGTGACAATATAAAGCCTTGACGTTCTCCTTTTTCTATTTATTTATTTTTTTCCTTTTTCTATTTAGAATCAGTCAGTTGTTCCATGTCCAGATCAAACTGTTGCTTCCTGACCTGCATACAAATTTCTCAACAGGCAGATCAGGTGGTCTGGGATTCCCATCTCTCTCAGAATTTTCCACAGTTTATTGTGATCCACACAGTCAAAGGCTTTGGCATAGTCAATAAAGCAGAAATAGAGTTTTTTCTGGAACTCTCTTGCTTTTTCCATGATCCAGCGGATGTTGGCAATTTGGTCTCTGGTTCCTCTGCCTTTTCTAAAACCAGCTTGAACATCAGGATGTTCATGGTTCCCATGTTATTGAAGCCTGGCTTGGAGAATTCTGAGCATTATTTTACTAGCGTGTGAGATGAAAGCAATTTTGCTGTAGTTTGAGCATTCTTTGGCATTGCCTTTCTCTCAGATTGGAATGAAAACTCACCTTTTCCAGTCCTGTGGCCACTG
>NW_011397986.1:5000-5439 GCF_000754665.1 Bison bison bison | reverse complement strand
GGAGTCTGAAGTCAGAGGAACCCTGAGGTTCCTGCCTCAACTGGAGATGAGGCCCTCTTCCAATGCACCAAACCCAGTGGAGTGCCGAGAGGCTCTTCCCACGTCCAGTTTCCCTGACTTCTCAGAGCCACCATGAGAAGCCCCCTGAGGTCACCTGCACAAGTCAAGGGAAGCCAGGGTTTCTGCCTCAACCCGAGAAAGACCTCGAGAGACCTTCTTCAACACGTCTCGAGGCCAGATTCCCCTACCATGACTCGAGAGCAATGACGCGCTCCCCCTCGCCACTCGCATGGAGACCCGACTTCCCTGGCGCCCCACGAGAGGCTCACCTGACTTCGCCGTCGTACCTAGGGAGAAACCGCACACTGTGGCCGCCGCTCGAGAACAACCCTGAGACTCCCCCATCATCGCGAGTTGAGGGCCTTCGTCTCCTGTATGG
>NW_011397986.1:0-933 GCF_000754665.1 Bison bison bison | reverse complement strand
GGAGAAGTCCCACTTTAGGAATTGGAGTTCGAAACGGTACTTGTCACCCTTGATGCGACCCACAAAGTGCCCCGACATCCCGGTCTCCCTCGAGAGGAACACCGAAGTTTTCCGGGACCACTTCCTCTGAGCCTCTTCTACCCTCCTGATCTGGACAGGAGGGTCGAATCCTCTGCTTTGTCTGGAAGGGGTTCCCGACCTTCCGGTCGCACCTCAGGATGAGGCCGGTCTCACGACGACATTCCAAACGTGGCCTCGTGGGTGGTTCCACATTCCGAAGGACCCCGATTTCCCGGTCCCCTCTTGATAAGAACCCGATGCCCGGACACCTCTTCGAACTCCACCCTGTGAATGAAGTCAACACGAAGGGGCAGTGACTCGCCAGTGCATCATCGGGAAAAGACCCCTAGGTTCCAAATACCGCTCGACAAGTGGCCTGTCTCCCCGGGAACACCTCGAGAGGCAAGCGGAGTTTCATGCCTCAACCCAAGACGAGGCCTGACTCTCCTGTCCCAAGTCTGCAGGGACCTTGCGATCGGAGTCTGAAGTCAGAGGAACCTGAGGTTCCTGCCTCAACTGGAGATGAGGCCCTCTTCCAATGCACCAAACCCAGTGGAGTCCCGAGAGGCCCCTCCCACATCCAGTTTCCCTGACTTCTCAGAGCCACCATGAGAAGCCCCCTGAGGTCACCTGCACAAGTCGAGGGACCCCAGGGTTTCCTGCCTAACCCGAGAAAGACCTCGAGAGACCTTCTTCAACACGTCTCGAGGCCAGATTCCCCTACCATGACTCGAGAGCAATGACGCGCTCACCCTCGCCACTCGCCTGGAGACCCGACTTCCCTGGCGCCCCACGAGAGACTCACTGAGCTCGCCGTCGTACCTCGTGAGAAACCGCACCCTGGGGCCGCCGCTCGAGAACCACCCCGAGACT
>NW_011397985.1:0-625 GCF_000754665.1 Bison bison bison | reverse complement strand
TTTGTGGTCCTTGGAGAAAAACAAGGAAGGATCAAAACTGGTTATGCAAAGAATCATCATTTGTCTCATAAATTCCTTTCAAATTAAACACACTTAGACCTCCTCTGTCATCTGCACACACACACAATCCTCGTGATGAAGTTTGCATGCATGACCAAATAAAGTATAGACTAGGAAAGTTATGTATACAATGCACTGAATCAAAGAAAGAAAAGAAAACAGGTGGGGTAGCAATGCGGTCCTTGTCCACACTGTAGTTCAAACTGAAAGTGGTATTATTACCCAAGAGATATCTTTCTATAACCCATAGATCTTAGAGTATCTTACCGATTTGAATTATCTGTGGTGCTTTTAAAAAAGATACCATATCTTCCTAAAACCTGAGAGGCCTGAAGTGAAGTCTTTGTGTGTTTATGATGCAAATATGCTTGAGAATTACTGCATTTTAGGGAGTTCACTGTTCTCCATTTTAAAGAAGCTGAGTCACTGACAGAGGAAAACATTCTGAATGCTTACAATTAAGCTAGAAAAGGCCTAAAGAAAGACAACTGAAAATATCAGTCATAAAACTGCAGTGTAATACAAACCAACACTTCTCACACTATAATGTGTACCAAAAACACAT
>NW_011397984.1:0-567 GCF_000754665.1 Bison bison bison | reverse complement strand
GTGGAGAAATAACTCCAGAAAGAATGAAAGGATGGAGCCAAAGCAAAAAGAATACCCAGCTGTGGATGTGACTGGTGATAGAAGCAAGGTCTGATGCTGTAAAGAGCAATATTGCATAGGAACCTGGAATGTCAGGTCCATGAATCAAGGCACATTGGAAGTGGTCAAACAGGAGATGGCAAGAGTGAACATCGATATTCTAGGAGTTAGGAAACTGAAATGGACTGGAATGGGTGAATTTAACTTAGATTACCATTATATCTACTACTGCAGGCAGGGATCCCTCAGAAGAAATGGAGTAGCCATCATGGTCAACAAAAGAGTCTGAAATGCAGTACTTGGATGCAATCTCAAAAACAACAGAATGATCTCTGTTCATTTCCAAGGCAAACCATTCAATATCACAGTAATCCAAGTCTATGCCCCAACCAGTAATGCTGAGGAAGCTGAAGTTGAATGGTTCTATGAAGACCTACAAGACCTTTTAGAACTAACACCCAAAAAAAATGTCCTTTTCATTATAGGTGACTGGAATGCAAAAGTAGGAAGTCAAGAAACACCTGGAGT
>NW_011397983.1:0-750 GCF_000754665.1 Bison bison bison | reverse complement strand
AACACGAAGGGGCAGTGACTCGCCCGTGCATCGTGGGTAAAAGACCCCCAGGTTCCAAATACCGCTCGACAAGTGGCCTGTCTCCCCGGGAACACCTCGAGAGGCAAGCGGAGTTCCATGCCTCAACCCAAGACGAGGCCTGACTCTCCTGTCCCAAGTCTGCAGGGACCTTGCGATCGGAGTCTGAAGTCACAGGAACCCTGAGGTTCCTGCCTCAACTGGAGACGAGGCCCTCTTCCAATGCACCAAACCCAGTGGAGTCCCGAGAGGCCCCTCCCACCTCCAGTTTCCCTGACTTCTCAGAGCCACCATGAGAAGCCCCCTGAGGTCACCTGCACAAGTCGACGGACCCCAGGGTGTCCTGCCTCAACCCGAGAAAGACCTCGAGAGACCTTCTTCAACACGGCTCGAGGCCAGATTCCCCCTACTTCCGTGAGCCGGCATATTGCATATTGAGTGCATATTGCATATTGCCTATTGAGTGCAGCACTTTCCACAGCATCATCTTTCAGGATCTGGAATAGCTCAACTGGAATTCTATCACTGCTGGGAGCCAGTGAGGAACTCCGCCCATGACAAAGGTCATGAGGAAGGAGGCTCGGCATACGCAAAGGCGGGATCGAGCTTCAGGAGTCCCCCTGGAAATTCTCGAGCATATACCCCCAAAACCAGAGTCTGCCTACTTTCTGCTTGTGCTTTCACCTAAACCTCTGCTTTACGGGGGGCTCTCCCCCACTACCTCTCTCTGAA
>NW_011397982.1:0-819 GCF_000754665.1 Bison bison bison | reverse complement strand
TGTAGGAGTCACATGACTAACAGGCTGTAATTTCTGAGCATTATCTTTCCTGAAGTGACCATACCTATTTCTCCTTGAACAAGAACCTGGGGTAACTCTGTTCAGTATGTTTGAAATGACTGGTTTTGAATTTGAGGTCATCCCAACAAAGATCACATCATCATCCTCATGTACATGTTCCACTCCAACCAAGATGAGTTCAGCATCTTCATCATTTACTAGTTTGGTTTCTCCCTCGCTTTTCTGTGGTTCTGGCTCTTGTTCTTCTTCACATGACATCCATGGTGGTTCCATATTTTAAATACTTTTTTGTTCTTGGAGGGTGTGACCACAAGTCCCAGTGCTTCCTTTAAATAAACTGCCACCTAGGTATAAATATACTACATATTAGTTAAGTACAGAAAAATGTGCTATTTGGTTATCTCCAAAACTCTACGGTAGTTATAAATACCTTTATCTTACAAATAAAGATACTGAGCATCAAAGAGACTAAATGAAAGATGAATAACCTATGACTACAAGTCTACATGACTCAAGAATAATAGCTTTGTTCCATGTTGATTTTAATCTCTTCTAATTAAAAAAAAGAAAGAAAAGAAAAACAGAATACCACCACTGATCATTAGGAGAAATCACATGTAAAGCACGAGTATTTTTACAACTGCACTATTGTACAGTGTTTAGAAACATGGACTTTGGAGTCAAAGAAGATTAAGCTGGAATTCTAAGTTAATCACACACCAGCTGCATCTTTTTGGGCAAATTTATACCTTTTAAATGTGTTTCCGCACCTTAAAGACAAACATGCTTATTTCTTAG
>NW_011397981.1:0-686 GCF_000754665.1 Bison bison bison | reverse complement strand
CAAGAAACAAGAAAAAAGTACAAATAAATAACCTAACTCTACACCTAAAGACAACTAGAAAAGGAAGAAATGAAGAACCCCAGGGTTAGTAGAAGGAAAGAAATCTTAAAAATTAGAGCAGAAATAAATGCAAAAGAAACAAAAGAGACCATAGCAAAAATCAATAAAACCAAAAGCTGGTTCTTTGAAAGGATAAATAAAATTGACAAACCATTAGCCAGACTCATCAAGAAACAAAGGGAGAAAAATTAAATCAATAAAATTAGAAATGAAAATGGAGAGATCACAACAGACAACACAGAAATACAAAGGATCATAAGAGACTACTATCAACAATTATATGCCAATAAAATGGACAATGTGGAAGAAATGGACAAATTCTTAGAAAAGTACAACTTTCCAAAACTTGACCAGGAAGAAGTAGAAAATCTTAACAGACCTATCACAAGCACGGAAATTGAAACTGTAATCAAAAATCATCCAGCAAACAAAAGCCCAGATCCAGATGGCTTCACAGCTGAATTCTACCAAAAATTTAGAGAAGAGCTAACACCTATCCTGCTCAAACTCTTCCAGAAAATTGCAGAGGAAGGTAAACTTCCCAACTCATTCTATGAGGCCACCATCACCCTAATACCAAAACCTGACAAAGATCCCACAAAAAAAGGAAATTACCGGCCAACATC
>NW_011397980.1:0-744 GCF_000754665.1 Bison bison bison | reverse complement strand
TATTAACAGGCCTGTGGGCCAGAAGATGATGCAAATCACCTAAGCTTTTGCATATGATAAGTTTGCAGGAAGAAAGCCTGGTTTGCTGCAAGACTCTACCCCTTCCCCCATTATCCTCTATGCATAACTTAAGGTATAAAAACTACTTTGAAAAATAAAGTGCGGGCCTTGTTCACCGAAACTTGGTCTCACCATGTCGTTCTTTCTCTTACCTTCTGGCTGAATTATTCAGCCTCTTTTCTCCACTGAATTTCCTCACTGAGCTATCCTCATTCTATTACTCTTTATATCCTTAATTAACATTTAATTAAGCAGTTGTTTCCTGATCTTCGCCTACGCCGTCTATCCTTCGAATACCCTGGATCAGCCGGGGCTGGTCCCCGGCACCCTACCATTGCTCGAGAGCAATGACGCGCTCCCCCTCGCCATTCGCATGGAGACCCGACTTCCGTGGCGCCCCACGAGAGGCTCATTGACCTCACCGTCTTACCTCGTGAGAAAGCGCACCCTGGGGCCGCCGCTCGATAACAACCCCGAGACTCCCCCGTCATCGCGAGATGAGGGCCTTCGTCTACTGCATGGCCTAGAGACCAATCTCGTGACCTCTCTCCAAATGCCTCAGGAGGCTTGACCCCCTTTAGTCCACCCAGTGAGCTCCAAGAGATACACGTCGCGACTCGAGAGCAGAGCGGGGTTCTTTGCTTCCACTCGAGATGGCTGCCTGTCTCGCCCGGTGCGTCTGGA
>NW_011397979.1:0-799 GCF_000754665.1 Bison bison bison | reverse complement strand
GACATTCATACACACACACACACTATTTATATTTTATGAGCCCTCATGAGGTTCCACCTTCCTTGTCCACTCAGCTACCTGGGCCTTGATGCCCTTCCCTTTATTCAAGATAAATCTCTTGAAAGGGGTGTGTCATCTGCCCCCTGTTCTAAGGTTTACTTGCTTGACTCCAGGCACCATCTATATGTCATAGACTCTCAAATTCATAGCCCATGCACAGACCTCTTCTTTGAATCCAGATCTATAGCCAGCAGTCTGCCCCACCACTTGGAAATCTCAAAGGTGGTGCGATCTACAAAGGAACAAAATAGAACGTATAGTCCAGGCAACCGATTTTAATCTAAATGTAGATTCCTTCCTCATTTGAGTAAATAAATAGAAAGACACTGATTCTGGTAAGGAGAAAATAACCAGGATGTTAGCTGAAACTTATACTTCTTCAAGTGCTTGTGTTTCAGAAGTAAAATTTGTCTATTCATGACATTCTAAAGAAAGGTGGCAATTTTTTTTTCTAGTAGTAAGAGAATTGAAATTTACCTCATTTATTTAGACAATAGCCAATTGATATATGAACAGTCTTCGGGAATGATTTGTTCTAACAGTGCAGATGAAAGTTTGGTTTAGTCTGTGAACACGTTTTCCATGTCAGTTGCTATGATTAGATTCTGAGATCAGACACCAAAGGATAAATTTCACTCCACATTGTAGCAAACTTCAACTATCAAACTTGGTTTAAAGACTAGCAGGGTAATAAGATGCAGTGGAAGGAACAAAAACTATCTGGGCAGATTCAAGGTAA
>NW_011397978.1:0-883 GCF_000754665.1 Bison bison bison | reverse complement strand
GCGGGGCACCCGGGGAAGGCTGAGATGCGACCCCCGCCCTGTGGGCTCCGTGCCACGTGTCAGGCGTTCTCGAACCTCCTGGGGTCGTGGGCCGCTCTCGCCTGAGGGCGAGGTGGGGGGCGGAGGTTGCCGGTGAGGCTTAAAGCGGGCCCCTCTGGTGACTGTCCTCGCCGTGCCTTCCCCCCGCTCCACCTTGGCGTCATCCGATCGATGTGGTGTGGTCGTGCTCTCCCGGGCCGGGCCTAAGCCGTGCCAGACGAGGGACAGGTGTTCCCGGTGAACGTGTCTGCTCTTCTCGGTCTGGTCCGCGGGGCCCCTCGCCTGACTTTTTCCCCCTGGCCGTCGGGGAGGGGGAGGAAGGCGGGGGCTGGGTTGCGGCCTCTGGCCCTGACCTTCGGTCTCCTGTCCCCCGCCTCGGGTGGCGTCAGTGGGGCCGTGGGTCTTCTGACACAGCAGATGCTCTCGCTTCGCCTTCCCGGCGTGTGCTCCGCGAGCGGCCTCCCCGCGGTGGGAGGGCTGTACCGCTGCCGCGCTGCGCCCCCCCGCGCGGGTGCGCGAGCGTGCCTCGTTGGACCCTCGGTGGTGCCCCTGGAGCGCTCCAGGTCGTCGCTCAGGTGCCTGAGGCCGAGCGGTGGTGTCGTTTCCCTTAACCCCGGTGTCCTCCTCGGGTCCCCACCGCGGTGGTGTGTGTGTGTGTCCCGTGAGTGGGCTCTCTTTTGGGGGGGTCGAGGCGGTAGGAGAGGCGTGCCTGTTCCCCTCGTCGTCGAGGCTGACGGGTGAGGCCTTGCAGGGGACGGGACGCGGGCTCTGCGCTGGCCCCGGCCGCGCAGACGCTCCTGTGTTGGTGTTCCGCAGACCCCTCCCACCCCAGCTTGAGGACTGG
>NW_011397977.1:0-826 GCF_000754665.1 Bison bison bison | reverse complement strand
CTCAAGCTCAGCAAGGGCTTGACCAACCTCGCTCCAGGTACTTAAAATGAACCCACAGTGGGTACAGGGGTTCATTCAACCTGCTGTGAACTCATCCTTTTAACTTCAACCCTGGGCTGTCAGATGACTCTGCTCCGTGGGGGCTGCAAGGTGGAGGTTCAGGGATGTCCCTGCCTCGAGCCGTGACAGCCAGTGCCTCGCAGACGCCACCAGGTGCTGCCCCACCCTCCGCCCCCGAGTCTCCCACCCCTCTCCTGGCCCCACTCCCACCCTTGCGGCTCTCCACTTGCCAGGGCACAGGCCACTTGCTCCTGGCTCAGCCTGGACCTCTGCTGTCACTTGAGGGCCTCAGTCCCCAGGGTGCTTTGGGTCCTATATCCACCCATCTCACCAATTACACACTCTGGGAGAGACAGAGTACAGTTTGGGGTCCTGCCCACAGTTAACCCTGAACACGTTCTCTTTTTTTGGCTTTATCTACTGGAGTTCTCTGAGATGTGTTTTTAAAACCTCAACTGTTGCTTTCAAAACGACTGTAAAATCACTGTGCTCAACTTTAAGAATAAAATCTTCATTTTCCACCTTAAAGTAAAACTGGAGGGAAAACTAAAAGCAGTCATTTTTTCAAACTGAAAAAGAAAACCCACATGTGACCATGTCACAGAATACAGGTCACATAACCCCTCCCTCCTCAGCCTTGGCCTCCACCACCAGCAGCCCGTCGTCGCAAGGCCTGCCCTGGGCTGGCAGGGGCAAGGGAAGAGGGGAGACCGGCTCCTCTGTCTCCAGGCCACGTCGGCTGCTTGCTCCACCTCCTTCCCAAGTT
>NW_011397976.1:0-657 GCF_000754665.1 Bison bison bison | reverse complement strand
CTTCAACATCAGCCCATCCAATGAACACTTAGGACTGATCTCCTTTAGGATGGACTGGTTGGATCTCCTTGCAGTCCAAGGGACTCTCAAGAGTCTTCTCCAACACCACAGTTCAAAAGCATCAATTCATTGGTGCGATGGCACCCCACTCCAGTACTCTTGCCTGGAAAATCCCATGGATGGAGGAACCTGGTGGGCTGCAGTCTGTGGGGTCTCGAAGAGTCGGACACGACTGAGAGAATTCACTTTCACTTTTCACTTTCATGCATTGGAGAAGGAAATGTCAACCCACTCCAGTGTTCTTGTCTGGAGAATCCCAGGGACGGGGGAACCTGATGGGCTGCTGTCTATGGGGCCGCACAGAGTTGGACATGACTGATGTGACTTATCAGCAGCAGCAGCAGCAGCAGCTTTCTTTATAGTCCAACTCTCACATCCATACACGACTATTGGAAAAACCATAGCCTTGACTAGATTGACTTTTTTGACAAAGTAATGTCACTGCTTTTTAATATTCTGTCTAGGTTGGTCATAACTTTCCTTCCAAGGAGTAAGCGTCTTTTAATTTCATGGCTGCAATCACCATCTGCAGTGATTTTGGAGCCCCCCAAAATAAAGTCAGCCACTATTTCCACTGTTTCCCCATCTATTTCCCAT
>NW_011397975.1:0-625 GCF_000754665.1 Bison bison bison | reverse complement strand
GTAAATCACTAAACCATTTGTATACGATACATTTGCAGGAAAGTAAACCTTGGTTTTTGATAAGAACCAAAGACTGCTGACTTTGCATCCCCTATTATCCTCTATGTGTAACTTAGGGTATAAAAGCCCTCTTAAAATAAAGCTATGGGCCTTGCTCAACAACGCTTGGTCTCCCCATGTCATTCTTTCTTTCCAGCTGAGTCTCCATCTGGAGCGCCGAACCCACCACGCTTACTAATCATGCCTGGGCTTCTAAGACCCACTCGAGAAGGTGTCTAGGGTGAGACACCTTCCGCTATTCGAGAGGGCACCTGCGGCAGACGTAAGTGGTGCAAACTTCTTGTCTTGAAGTTTTATTGGTCTCCCGCGTAAACCAAGCTACTCAGCTTCTTTTCTCCACTGAATTTTCCTACTGAGCTATCCTCATTCTATTGTTCTCTATATCTCTAATTAACATATAAATAGTCGCCGATGCCGTCTCCCCTTCGAATACCCTAATTCAGCCGGGGCTGGTCCTCGGCACCTCTTGTGTTGGCCCAGGGAAGTCCAATCTTCCATTCAAGTTGCGAAGGAAAGCTGGGGATTGCTCTCGAGTGACTGCAGGGCCAATAGACCTCATCTAGGC
>NW_011397974.1:0-610 GCF_000754665.1 Bison bison bison | reverse complement strand
CCACACTTTGCCAATCTTGTTCCATTCCACATCATATTTTTCCCAATTTTTATTATGAAAATTATTATTATTATTGTTATTTTTGGGCATGCCACACAACTTGTAGGATTTTAGTTCCTCAACCAGGGATTGAACCTGGGCCACAGCAGTGAAGGTGCAGTCCTAGTCACTGGAGTGAAAGGGATTCCCTGAAAATTATTTTTTAAAAGTCTGAAGAACAGTACAATGATCACCTATAAACCTACCATCTATACTCAACAACTGTCAACATTTTTACCAAATTTGCTTTTATTGATTTAATCATGTGAAATATTTGAATCTGTTCCCATGCATCACGACACTTCACTTTAAATAGTTCATTATGTACCTCTTAGAACAGCATTTCTCTTGGATAGCCATAATTCCATTACCACACTTAAGAAAATTAACAATACCTCCTAATATTAGCTAATATTCATGTCTGAATTTCCTCCGTTGTCTCCAAAATGTCTTACATAGCTATAAAAAAACAAACCAGAATCCAAACAAGATCCACACGTTATATTTGATTATTATTGTCTTTTGAATTTATCCTCTCTTTCATCCCGCTCTGTTCTATTAAATTTTCATT
>NW_011397973.1:0-656 GCF_000754665.1 Bison bison bison | reverse complement strand
TGGAGAGGAACATTGGCTTCTGGACACAAGCCTAGATGAGGTCTATTGGCCCTGCAGTCACTCGAGAGCAATCCCCAGCTTTCCTTCGCAACTCGGATGGGAGATTGGACTTCCCTGGGCCAACACAAGAGGCATCCCGAATTCCCCGTCGTAACTCGAGAATCCCGCCGCAACTCGAGAAAAACCACGTGGTTCCCCCGTCATCGCAAGATGAAGCCCTTTCCCGCTACAGCGTCTCAGGACGAAGTCCCACGCTAGGACTTGGAGGTCGAAACGGTACTTGGCACCCTTGATGCGCCCCACAAAGTTCCCCGGCATCCCGGTCTGCCTGGAGAGGAACACCGAGGTTTTCCGGCACCACTTCCTCTGAGCCCCTTCTACCCTCCTGATCTCCACAGGAGGGTCGACTCCCCTGCTTTGTCTGGAAGGGGTTCCCGACCTTCCGGTCGCACCTCAGGATGAGGCCGGTCTCACGACGACATTCCAGACGTGGCCTCGTGGGTGCTTCCACATTGCGAAGCACCCCGATTTCCCGGTCCCCTCTTGATAAGAACCCGATGCCCGGGCACCTCTCCGAACTCCACCCTGTGAATGAAGTCAACACGAAGGGGCAGTGACTCGCCCGTGCATCGTCCGGAAAAAACCCCCAGGTTCCA
>NW_011397972.1:0-663 GCF_000754665.1 Bison bison bison | reverse complement strand
ACCTCCAGTTTCCCTGACTTCTCAGAGCCACCATGAGAAGCCCCCTGAGGTCACCTGCACAAGTCAAGGGAAGCCAGGGTTTCTGCCTCAACCCGAGAAAGACATCGAGAGACCTTCTTCAACACGTCTCGAGGCCAGATTCCCCTACCGTGACTCGAGAGCAATGACGCGCTCCCCCTCGCCACTCGCATGGAGACCCGACTTCCCTGGCGCCCCACGAGAGACTCACTGACCTCGCCGTCGGACCTAGGGAGAAACCGCACCCTGTGGCCGCCACTCGAGAACAACCCTGAGACTCCCCCATCATCGCGAGTTGAGGGCCTTCGTCTCTTGTATGGCCTAGAGACCAATCTCTCGACCTCTCTCCAACGCCTCAGGAGGCTTGACTCCCTTTAGTCCACCCAGTGAGCTCCAAGAGATACACGTCGCGACTCGAGAGCAGAGCGGGGTTCTTTGCTTCCACTCGACATGAATGCCTGTCTCCCCGGGTGTGTCTGGAATGCAACCCTGAGATCACTGTCGCCCCTGGAGAGGAACACTGGCTTCTGGACACAAGCCTAGATGAGGTCTATTGGCCCTGCAGTCACTCGAGAGCAATCCCCAGCTTTCCTTCGCAACTCGAATGGAAGATTGGACTTCCCTGGGCCCAACACAAGAGGCATC
>NW_011397971.1:0-543 GCF_000754665.1 Bison bison bison | reverse complement strand
AGTAGCATAAAATCACAATGGCTATGTCAAAGCGTAAATCAGACTCATTTTATTTTCGTTGTTTTCTCGCTTTTTCAAAGCATGTGCTTTAATGCAATATTACCAAGTAAAGCATGTTGTATAGTGCTTGATAAGAAGTTAGAAAGTGAGAAATAAATTATCATCACTTTGCCCTTTATGTTTTGCATGTTTTATGCACATTTCTGGCTGACAGCTTTGAAACATATATTGTATTTCAAATTTCCAGTCCAAATTTTTCAACTTGTAAAATTGAACTGAGTGAATTGATGTCATGAATAACTTGAGTAAAATACATTTTGTATTTTCAATTTCCTTATCTAGGAAATCTTAAATATCTTCTTTTTTTTCAAAAGAACTCAAGTCTTGATTGATAGGGAAACAGACAGAGAGCATCATATACAAAAAGTAACACCAATTGTTCTGTCATATCAGATTTCTAACTAATAACAAACTATATATTTCTATTTTGTATAGGATAATCTTGCTCCAACTTGGATGGGGTGGAGCGCTGGTTCCGCCCCT
>NW_011397970.1:0-561 GCF_000754665.1 Bison bison bison | reverse complement strand
TGGTTTTTCCTGTGGTCATGTATGGATGTGAGAGTTGGACTATAAAGAAAGCTGAGTGCCAAAGAATTGATGCTTTTGAACTGTGGTGTTGGAGAAGACTTTTGAGAGTCCCTTGGACTGCAAGGAGACCCAGCCAGTCCATCCTAAAGGATATCAGTTCTGGGTGTTCACTGGAGGGACTGATGTTGAAGCTGAAACTCCAATACTTTGGCCACCTGATGCGAAGAACTGACTCATTTGAAAAGACCCTGATGCTGAGAAAGATTGAGGGCAGGAGGACAAGGGGATGACAGAGGATGAGATGGTTGGATGGCATCACCGACTCAATGGACATGGGTTTGAGTGGACTCTGGGAGTTGGTGATGGATCCAGTACTCTCGCATGGAAAATTCCATGGACGGAGAAGCCTGGTAGGTTGCAGTTCATGGGGTCACTGGGAGTCGGACACGACTGAGTGACTTTACTTTCACTTTTCACTTTCATGCATTGGAGAAGGAAATGGCAACCCACTCCAGTGTTCTTGCCTGGAGAATCCCAGGGACGGGGGAGCCTGGTGGGCTG
>NW_011397969.1:0-540 GCF_000754665.1 Bison bison bison | reverse complement strand
GGCATTTAAAGACTGTGTGAGTCTTCTGTTCTGACTGCCCATCTCTTGTATGCTGTCCATAGTAAAAGTCATCAAGTAACATGATCAGATTTCCTTTCATGGGATCAACAGTCTTGCTCTGACTTGCAAGAGTCAAAAAGTCCGTTTTCTCCAGCCCCTCCAACTACATGTTCTGTCTGGATCCATAAGACTGAAGCATGCCTGGTCATTTGCGTGAGTCCGTGAAAATGATGCCCGCGGTGAACATGGCTCGGTGAGGTCAGGAGACCTTCCAAGGTCATAATCGTGTCCTTTGTAGGAGAGATACCTACAGGGGCCATGGTGGAGGCAGGTCCCCCTGGGATTCCATTGCCGAGTTTGGGTCTTTTGGGATTCCCACTGTTACATTTTACATCTGAAGTGGGACATTGCTTTGAATTAAGAGGACTTTCATCCTTGCCTCCTATTGAGAGACTAGCTCCAGATAGACAATGAGGCCTCAGAGAGAGCAATTCTGAATTGTGAAGCACAGCTTCCAGAGAGCTCGTTTTATAATCAGGT
>NW_011397968.1:0-692 GCF_000754665.1 Bison bison bison | reverse complement strand
GCATGAAATTTGCCCTTGGTATCTCTGATTTCTCGAAGAGATCTGTAGGATTTCCCATTCTATTATTTCCTCTATGAACTGGTATTGATAACTGAGGAAGGTTTTCTCTCTCCTTGCTATTCTTTGGGACTCTGCATTCAAATGGGTATTGTTTTCATTTTCCCGTTTTTGTTTAGCGTCTTTGGTCTTTTCAGATCTTTGTAAGGCCTCATCACTTTGTCATTTTGCATTTCTTTTATATGGAAATGGTCTTTATCCCTGATTCCTGTACAATGTCACACCTCCACCCATAGGTCTTCAGGCACTCTGTCTATCAGATAGAATCCCCTGAATCTATTTATCACTTCCACTGTATGATCATAAGCGTTTTGATTTTGCACCTGTAAAATATGCTAATCCCCTATTTCATGCAGAGAAATCTTCACCCAGACTTTTTCAAAGAAATACAGAAAACTCTTTCTGTTACTCAGGAAATACATGAAATATAGCTGTACCTATTTGATGTTTTAGCTCAGATATCAATTTCTGATTCATTGAAAATTCTCTATTTCATGTGTACAGTTCAGTTCAGTTTAGTTCAGTCACTCAGTCGTGTCTGACTCTTTGCCACCCCATGAATTGCAGTATGCCAGGCCTCCCTATCCATCACCATCTCCCGGACTTCATTCTAACTCACTTCCATCGAGTCAGTG
>NW_011397967.1:0-784 GCF_000754665.1 Bison bison bison | reverse complement strand
GAATCTCTTTGTGTATTCCAGGCTGTGGAGAACACTTTGGGAACTGATTACTGGCTGGATCTGTCTCTCTCCTTTTGATTGCCTCTTTTCTTGTCCTGGTCACCTCTGTCTCCTTCTTCCTTCTCTTCTCTGTGTAACTGCATGAACCTCTCTGAGGGGTCCAAACTGTGGATAACACATAGGGAATTGGTTACTGCCTAGCGTGCTCTCTTCCGGTTTGATTCCCCCTCTTCTTCTCCTGGTCAACTCTATCTCCCTCCTCCTTATTCTCTTCTCCATCTAACTTGGTGAACCTCTCTGGGTTCCCTCACTGTGGAGAAGCTTGTCATCATTAACCTAGATGTTTATCATCGATGCTGTACAGATAGAGAAGTCTTGAGGCTACTCTAAGAATAAGACTGAAAACCAGAGACAGGAGGCTTCAGTTCAAAACCTGAGAACACCAGAGAACTCCTGACTCCAGGGAACATTAATGGACAAGACCTCATCCAAAAGCCTCCATACCTACACTGAAACCAAGCACCACCCAAGAGCCAACAAGTTCCAGAGCAAGACATACAACGCAAATTCTCCAACAACGCAGGAACATAGCCCTGAGCTTCAATATACAGGCTGCCCAAATTCACACCAAACCCATAGACATCTCAAAACTCACTACTGGACACTTCATTGCACTCTGGAGAGAAGTCCAGCTCCACCCACCAGAACAGGGACGCAAGGTTCCCTAAGCAGGAAACCTTGACAAGCCACTCATACAACCCCACCCACAGTGAGGAATCTCCAG
>NW_011397966.1:0-757 GCF_000754665.1 Bison bison bison | reverse complement strand
CTAAAGAACCTGTTTTTTAGAGGGTTTTAAAGCATCTCGTGCCTCTCACGGTTGGGAGGCTGTGAGCAATCACATGTGGCCGGAGGAGCCTGTCAGGCAGGCTAGAGAACCTTCAGAGGAGTTTGTAGGTTAAAACACTCTTGTCACACCCAAGAGTTTTTATTGACTGGAGCTCTAGGTTAACTCCTTCTCCGAAAGAGGTGGTGGGGGACAGCCCCCCGTAAAGTCAGAGGTGTAGGTAAGAGCACAAAGTAGTAAAGTAGGGAAGCTCTGGTTATGGGGGTAGACGCTCGAGGATTTCCAGGGGGACTCCTGAGGCTCGATCCCGCCTTTGTGTATGTCGAGCCTCCTTCCTCATGACCTTTGTCACGGGCGGAGTACCTCACTCTGGCCCCCAACAGGCCCTCAAGTCGTGATGACGGTTGAGGCTCGGGGTTGTTCTCGAGCGGCGGCCCCAGTGTGCGGTTTCTCGCGAGGTACGACGGCGAGGTCAGTGAGCCTCTCGTGGGGCGCCAAGGAAGTCGGGTCTCCATGCGAATGGCGAGGGGGAGCGCGTCATTGCTCTCAAGTCATAGTAGGGGAATCTGGCCTCGAGACGTGTTGAAGAAGGTCTCTCGAGGTCTTTCTCGGGTTGAGGCAGGACACCCTGGGGTCCCTCGACTTGTGCAGGGGACCTCAGGGGGCTTCTCATGGTGGCTCTGAGAAGTCAGGGAAACTGGAGGTGGGAGGGGCCTCTCGGCACTCCACTGGGTTTGGT
>NW_011397965.1:0-567 GCF_000754665.1 Bison bison bison | reverse complement strand
GACTTGGCTATTGTAAATAATGCTGCAATGAGCATGGGGATGCACGTATGTTTTTGAATTAGTGGTTTTTTGTTTTTTGTTTTTTCTTTTAGGCAAATACCTAGAAGTGGAATTGCTAGATCACATGGACTTCTGTTATTAAGGCTGGAAGGCCTCCTCCCCCCATACTGTTTTGCATAGTGGCTGCACTAACTTACATTCCCAGCAGTAGTCCATAAGGGTCCCTTTTTCTCTGTATCCTCACCAACATGTGCTGTTTTCATGTCTGGTGGTTTCCTCATCTTTGTCACAAGCATTCTTGCCGCATAACTACTTAGCCACAAGGCAGTCTTGCCATAAAAGATAAGTAACAAAAATAAAAGGACATTAAAAGAATGTAAACAGGAAACATCAGAAAGGAATAGACTATTGCAAAATACAAAATATTTGAATACCTTTAAAATATGTGTAGACTCATGGCAATACTTCTACAAAAACTTTATTTCTTGGCTTGTAACCAAAACACTGGTCTTCCAGGTTCTTTTTCATAGTATTTAATTCTTTTTTTTGGCTTCTCCTTGTTCAGAA
>NW_011397964.1:0-528 GCF_000754665.1 Bison bison bison | reverse complement strand
TTGCGTGGTTCGTGTCTGCTCAGCTCTTTGCGTATTGCCTTCTGAGGTCCCTGTTTGGGCGCCACCTGCCGGGGACCAGTCCCAGCTGATCCAGGGTATTCGAAGGGGAGATGGCCTAGGCGACTATTTATATGCTAATCAGAGATGTCAAGAATAATAGAATGAGGAGAACTCAGTAGGAAAATTCGGTGGAGAAAAGAGACTGAGTAGCTTGGTTTACGCGGGAGACCAATCAAACTTCAAGACAAAAAGTCTGCACCACTTACGTAGGCCGCAGGCGCCCTCTCGAAGAGCAGAAGGTGCCTCACCGTAGAAACCTTCTCGAGTGGGTCTTAGCAGCCCAGGCATAATTAGTAAGTGTGGTGGGTTCCGAGCTCCAGATGGAGCCTCAGCTGGAAGTTAAAGGGAAGAATGACAAGGAACTTTATGAATTGTTGCTGTAAGTTAACTCTTTGACAGAGAGAGCGAGATGGTGGTGGGGGACAGCCCCCAGTGAAATCAGAGGTGAGAGCACAAAGCAATACAGTA
>NW_011397963.1:0-547 GCF_000754665.1 Bison bison bison | reverse complement strand
TACTACCACCTGGCATACTAATTATAAGTCTGTTCAAGAAGTAGAACTATTTGCCGTTTTTCTAGGCTTTGTTACAAATTTCTGCTCCATTTAATTTATATTCTGACAGTCAATATATCATAAGAGCCTTAAACACTATTGAGACTGTTCCATTTATTGGTACCCTGAATTCTACTATCCAAACTCTTTTTCGTGATATACAACATTTAATTTGCTCCAGAGTTAATAAATGCTATTTTGGTCATATTCGTGCTCACTCTGGACTTCCTGGACCTTTAGCACGAGGCAATGCTTTGGCTGATGAAGCTACACGTATGATATTTCCTTCACTGGAACAAATGGCAAAAACTTCCCACAGCTTACACCATCAAAACAGCAATAGCTTAAGACTTCAATTTGGCATTACTCGAGAAGCTGCCAGACAGATTGTTAAGCAATGTCAAACGTGTCCTCAGTTTTTAGCGTCCCCCACTATGGAGTTAATCCTCGAAGATTGTTGCCAAACGATATATGGCAAATGGATGTTACCCATATTCCTGAATTTGGT
>NW_011397962.1:0-765 GCF_000754665.1 Bison bison bison | reverse complement strand
GACAAACCATTAGCCAGACTCATCAAGAAACAAAGGGAAAAATCAAATCAATAAAATTAGAAATGAAAATGGAGAGATCACAACAGACAACACAGAAATACAAAGGATCATAAGAGACTACTATCAACAATTATATGCCAATAAAATGGACAACGTGGAAGAAATGGACAAATTCTTAGAAAAGTACAACTTTCCAAAACTCAACCAGGAAGAAATAGAAAATCTTAACAGACCCATCACAAGCACGGAAATTGAAACTGTAATAAAAAATCTTCCAGCAAACAAAAGCCCAGGTCCAGACGGCTTCACAGCTGAATTCTACCAAAAATTTAGAGAAGAGCTAACACCTATCCTGCTCAAACTCTTCCAGAAAATTGCAGAGGAAGGTAACTCATTCTTCCAAACTCATTCTATGAGGCCACCATCACCCTAATACCAAAACCTGACAAAGATCCCACAAAAAAAGAAAACTACAGGCCAATATCACTGATGAACATAGATGCAAAAATCCTTAACACAATTCTAGCAATCAGAATCCAACAACACAGTAAAAAGATCATACACCATGACCAAGTGGGCTTTATCCCAGGGATGCAAGGATTCTTCAATATCCACAAATCAATCAATGTTATACACCACATTAACAAATTGAAAAACAAAAACCATATGATTATCTCAATAGATGCAGGGAAAGCCTTTGACAAAATTCAACATCCATTTATGATAAGAACTCTCCAGAAAGCAGGAATAGAAGGAACATACCTC
>NW_011397961.1:0-600 GCF_000754665.1 Bison bison bison | reverse complement strand
TGGCGGCAGGGCGAGCTGAGTCACTGTACTGTGAGGGTCAGAGAGAGAGACAGGGAGATGACGGGCCTTTGCAGATATACGACCGGGCATGTGGGCACACATGGACAGGGAGTCTGGTCGTGAAAGCGGTTGTGTGGGTAGGTCCCTACTGCTGGCTCCGAGGATCTGACCTCCGGACACCCGCCCAGAGAAGGCACCTTGAAACCCAGGGAAACGTGTCCCTGACGCAGCATTCTAGGGATACCTGCAGGGCGTGCCGCGGGGGCTTGAAGCTGAGTCCCCAGACCGCCGGGCCTCCTCGCCCACCCCACCCCCCCCTCCCCCTCCCCCGACCCCCCTCTCCCTCCCTCCCTCTGTCCCCAACTCCCCCCCGCCTCCCTCCCTCTCCCGCTCTCCCACTCAGCCTTCCCCAACTCTCTCCCTGCGCCCCCCACCCACTCGGCCCCCTCCCACCTTGCACCTCCCACCCTCCCACCTTTGCACTCCCCGGTCTCCCGCTCCCCCTCCCTCTGCTGCCCCTGGCATAGGGAAGGAGTTCTCCTGTGTGGACTGCTGGAAAGACGGGACCAGAAGACAGAAGAGCCAGACACAAAGAACTTG
>NW_011397960.1:0-602 GCF_000754665.1 Bison bison bison | reverse complement strand
CTATGGAACCACCTTTAAAGAATTAGGGGAAATAAAGATATTTTCAGAGCCCCAAAGAAGTTTATTACCAATATGTTTTTTAAACTGTAAAGTACTTTATATTTCTAATGTTTTTTATTGTAAAAGACACATAATATGAAACATACTGTTTTTAACCAAATTTAATTGTAAAGTTCAATGGTACTAAGTACATTCGTGTTGTTGTTCAACTCTCAACATCATCTATCTCCTGAATTTTTCACCTTCGTGTCCCCATTAAACACTAACCCCACATTTCTCTCCACCCCCTGTGCCCTCTGCCCCAGTTCCTGGAATTAGCAATATTCTTTCTGCTTCTATGAATTTGACAATTCTTGGTACCTCATATAAATGAAATCAAACAGTATTTGTCAGTATCTACAAGGAGATCCAACCAGTCCATCCTAAAGGAGATCAGTCCTGGGTGTTCACTGGAAGGACTGATGCTGAGGCTGAAACTCCAATACTTTGGCCACCTCTTGCGAAGAGTTGACTCATTGGAAAAGACTCTGATGCTGGGAGGGATTAGGGGGCAGGAGGAGAAGGGGACGACAGAAAATGAGATGGCTGGATGGCATCACCAA
>NW_011397959.1:0-597 GCF_000754665.1 Bison bison bison | reverse complement strand
CTGATATCGTGACTGAGCATGCACTGATCATGTGCCGGGAGCCGGTGAGGCATGCCACTCCGGACATAGGTCATGAGGAAGGAGGGCTGGCATACGACAAATGTGGGATCGAGCCTCAGGCGTCCACCCGGATATTCTCGAGCATCCTACCCCCAAAAAAACCTGAGTCTGCCTACTGTATTGCTTTGTGCTCTCACCTCTGATTTTCCTGGGGGCTTTCCCCACCACCATCTCGCTCTCTCTCTCAAAGTGTTAACTTACAGCTCCAATTCATCAAGTTCCTTGTCATTCTCCCTTTAAGTTCCAGCTGAGTCTCCATCTGGAGCGTGGAACCCACCACGCTTACTAATTATGCCTGGGCTGCTAAGACCCACTCGAGAAGGTGTCTAGGGTGAGGCACCTTCCGCTATTCCAGAGGTTGCCTGCGGCCTACGTAAGTGGTGCAAACTTCTTGTCTTGAAGTTTTATTGGTCTCCCGCGTAAACCAAGCTACTCAGTCTCCTTTCTCCACCGAATTTTCCTACTGAGCTATCCTCAGGCTATTATTCTTGATATCTCTGATTAGCATATAAATAGTCGCCTATGCCATCTCCCCTT
>NW_011397958.1:0-596 GCF_000754665.1 Bison bison bison | reverse complement strand
AGAGCTGGAAGTGCTTTGACAGTACCTCTGGAGAGAGAAACAACACCCCTTCCAGGGCTGCCCACAGCCAGAGCCCCATCTGCACTCTGGGTTTGTGTTCAGCTCCCCCACAGCCCTCTCTCACTGTGTCACTCAGAGCACAGTAGTACACAGCCGAGTCTGATGCTTGCACTGCCTGTTTCTGCAGGTGGAAGGAGCTGTCACTCTTAACAAGAGTGGCCTGAAAACCTTCATGCTCTACCTTCTTGTCTGCAGTTAAGCCCTTCAGGAGGAGTTTAGGAGCTTTGTTGAGATGCTGGACGTACCAGAACAGATAGGGAACCAAACTAGCAGTCTGGTAAGTGCAGTTCAGGGTCAGGAGAGCCCCCTCTGAGACAGTCACTGGGCCTTCTGTCTGGTTCACTGAGTCACCATTGGTCCTTCCTGGAAGAGAATCACTTTGTTATCGTAGAAATGTACAGGAGAGGAGTTTTCAGTCAGGGAAGAAAAATAAAACTTACACACAATTATAAGAAAGTGAAAAATCATTAACATTTAGCATAAAATGTTACTTACTGAATATTAAGTGATCAGAAGAACTGAGTGAGTGGCAGAAT
>NW_011397957.1:0-554 GCF_000754665.1 Bison bison bison | reverse complement strand
CCATTGCCAGCTGAGCTGCGTGATTCCTGCCTGGTCACCTGCTTGATTATTGCCAGTTGAGCTGCATGATTCGTCACAGCTGAGCTCCATGCTTATTGCCTGCTGATTCCATGGTTCGTGTCTGCTCAGCTCTTTGAGTATTGCCTCCTGAGGTCCCTGTTCGGGCGCCACCTGCCGGGGACCAGCCCCAGCTGATCCAGGGTATTGGAAGGAGAGATGGCGTAGGCAACTATTTATATGCTAATCAGAGATGTCAAGAATAATAGTATGAGGATAGCTCAGTAGGAAAATTTGGTGGAGAAAAGAGACTGAGTGGCTTGGTTTACGCGGGAGACCAATCAAACTTCAAGACAAGAAGTTTGCACCACTTACGTAGGCCGCAGGCGCCCTCTGGAATAGCGGAAGGTGCCTCAACCTAGACACCTTCTCGAGTGGGTCTTAGCAGCCCAGGCATAATTAGTAAGCGTGGTGGGTTCCGCGCTCCAGATGGAGACTCAGCTGGAAGTTAAAGGGAAGAATGACAAGGAACTTTATGAATTCTAGCTGTAAGTTAA
>NW_011397956.1:0-579 GCF_000754665.1 Bison bison bison | reverse complement strand
CTGACTCCTGGCTAACAGAGCAGGATGGCTGCAGCCCTCAGCAGGTGGCCATTGCTCTGTCTCATTACGCTGCTCCCTGTTACTAGGCAACAGGTCTTGCGCAGCCATTGGTCGGCGCCTCAGTCGGCCCCACCCAGAAGCAACCAACTGTTGACGAGTGTTAGTTGTCCTGCTCAACTATTGGTCAGCACCACAGCGGGCCCTGCCCACTGGTAACTGTCAGTGAGGGACCACTGGGGAAGCGATTCAGCCAGGGGAGAGTGAGGTAAGAGGCAGACTCAGGCCTTCTCCCGGAGGCCCTCCAGATTCCCCAGCCTTCGGTCCGTGGGTGAGTGGAGGGCCCAGGGAACAGACTGGGGCTCCATCCTGCAGGGCTCCAGAGGCCTCACAAGGCCTCCACTGGCCTTGGTCCAGCCCTTGAGGCAGCGGTGAACCTCTCCCTCACCCCTGTCTCTGTGACCTAATAGCAGTGGCCGTCCGTATGAGTGACAGTTTGTGGGACCGGATCTCCCCATTTGGGCAGCTGAGGAGACTGAGGGTCAGTTGAGTTGGGTGCCTGGCTCCCTCAGGGATGATAGC
>NW_011397955.1:0-747 GCF_000754665.1 Bison bison bison | reverse complement strand
AACTGGACCGCTCAGAGATGTTCATGGAGTTATACAGAGAAGAGAAGAAGGAGGGAGACAGAGGTCGCCAGAAGGATAAAAGAGGGGAATGAAAAGGAGGGAGACAGATCCAGCCAGTAATCAGTTCCCCTAAGTGTTTTCCACCGTCTGGAACACACAGAAATTCACAGAGTTGTGTAGAGTAGAGAGGGGTTAGGGAGGAGACACAAGCGTCCTGGTGGAGAAAAAGGAGAGTCCAAAGGGAGAGAGAGCAGTTAAGCCAGTAATCTCATTCCCTAGTGAAAAATGGGTACTGAAGATTGGGTTCTTAAGGGTACAAAATTGGTAACAAATACATAAAAGCAAAAATTAAAAATCTAGAGTAGAGTTTGGAATTTTAAAAATACGATGTTAAAGAAAAGAAGAAGGAAAAGAAAGAGAGAAAAAACAAACAGGTCGTGAAAATTATAAAGAAAATATAGGTACAAAATTGATAAGTAATACCAATAAGCAAAAGTTAAAAATCTAGAGTTTGGAATTTCAAAAATATAATTTTAAAAAAAGAAGAAAAAGAAAGACAGAAAAAAACAGAAACAAACAATGTCGCAAAAATTATAAAGAAAATACAGGTACAAAATTGATGTCAAATACCAAAAAGCATAAATTAAAAATCTAGAGTTTGGAATTTCAGATATACAATGTTATATAACAGAAGAAGAGAAAGAAACAGAGAAAAAAAAGTCACAGAAATTATAAAAAACTATAAGT
>NW_011397954.1:0-795 GCF_000754665.1 Bison bison bison | reverse complement strand
TTCAGATAGACAGAGGTCTCTTTCACTCTTGATAACGCTCATAAGGCAGGAACTATGAAGGTGATAGTTCTTATTTCGATGTTTGTTCCCAGGCTCAGTGGGAACCTATAGAACGTCTACATTCCAGTCAGGAGAGCCAAAAAGCAAATAAAAGCCAGTGAAGAGATGTGCGCTAACGATCCAGGAAGTGGAACAGTGAGTGGAAAAGTGAGCTTTTGATGCAGGAAGTAGAACTAGATCAATAAAGTGAAGGTGAACTCCTGTCCCAGGAAGTAGAAGGTGATCAGTGAGTAGAAAGGTGAGCTTGTAACCCAGAAAGTAGAATAAGGTAGGCAAATAACAAAAAGAGAAAGTAGCTCTTAGAAGCCAAGGATGATTATTTTTAAAATTTCTGTCCTTATGCCAAGGAAAGGCCAATAGCACCAGGGATTATTTGAAAACAGGAAGCTCAACCCAGTGTTCTTTGACAACCTAGAGGGGTGGGATGGAGTGGGAGATGGGTTCAGGAGGGGTGGGATATATGTATACCTGTGGCTGATTCATGTTGATGTGTGGCAGAGGCCAACACAATATTGTAGAGCACTCGTCCTCTCTTAATTGTATTTTGTTCTGTACTTATCAATATCATACAATTATAACCTTTGATGATTAAAAAAGAAAGAAAATCAAAGCAGAAAAACAAAAGAATGACTGATTACCTTAAATTAGACTTTGTAGGCTTCCTGCCTCTGCAGCTGTGGGGTTTTTACTTAACCTTTCTCTGACTCAGCTTCCTCATCTGTAAAATTGAGGTAA
>NW_011397953.1:0-554 GCF_000754665.1 Bison bison bison | reverse complement strand
GTAACTGGATCCCCTAAGATTAACTATCTACTCTAGAGTTGGACACTCCTGTAGCTATACCTCCTGATATTTTCCTTCGTAGAATAGCAGACACATCAAATCACCCGGACCAGGTTATGAATCTGCCCCCAGAAAATCCAGGTCAGTACCTTTGTAGGATGACACAGACACATCACTTATAAACATAGGTAGGTGAGTAAATCTTGCCTATTTCTTTCTCAGCAGTTAATGACTAACCAAGCAACATCCCCAACCAAATGTTGGTGTGACACTCCCTGTCTTTCAGGATTCTCAGGGACTTAAGGGTACGCACAGGATCAGAAGAAGTGAATGTATAGTGCAGACTTTTTTATACTACACTGTAATTTTCATTTATTTATTTATTCACTCATTTATTCAGCTAGTATATATGGAGCACATATTATGAACCAGAAATGGCTCACATTTATTCAGATAAATTAACATCAAAGCAACATTATATAAAATCATAGTATATAAAAATTAATTTTAATATATACTTTTAATGACATAATATACTTTATAATGAGGCTTCC
>NW_011397952.1:0-543 GCF_000754665.1 Bison bison bison | reverse complement strand
ATAATAGTTTGTTCTCCATGTTTGAACATATCTGGGGACAGTTTGGTTTATTCCAGTGACTTGAGGGACGTTACTGGTATTTAGTGGGCAGAAACACTCTAGAAAAGATTTGCATAGAGCAGAATCATCCAGCCCTAAGCAATGGTGTCTCCACTGATAAACAAATGCTAGAAAAAGTATAATACTCGTAGCAATGATTTATCATACCGCACTGTCTTAAGCTTACCTTACCTGCCTTGTTTAATTTAACTTCACCTTGACATTTTGGGCTTCCCTTATGGCTCAGCTGGTAAAGATTCTGCCACAATGCGGGAGACCTGGGTTCAATCCCTGGGTTGGGAAAATCCCCTGGAGAAGGGAATGGCAACCCACTCCAGTATTCTGGCCTAGAGTGTTCCATGGACACGACTCAGTCGGACACAACTGAGCAACTTTCACTTTCACTTGACACTTCGGAGTAAATACTATCTCCACTTTTTTGAATAGCTGAAAGGATAAACAAGTCTTTCATGGCTATGCTGCTAATTAGATGGTAGATGTTAA
>NW_011397951.1:0-930 GCF_000754665.1 Bison bison bison | reverse complement strand
CTGGTGAGCTACCTCCCCCTCTGCGCAAACTTTTAAAAAATGTATCCACCACTTTCTGATTTGGGGCGATAGCCGCCGCCTCCGTTTGCGCCTTCCAGGGCCCAAGAGTTTCCCACTTTGCCCCCAAAGCCTCTCAAAGTGTTGCCTAAGCCTGAAAAAGATAAAAAGTTTTTTAAACAGTGGAGCTTTTAAAACAGACTGCATGCACAATATGCAGAGCGTGCTCCTTGGAGAAAACCCCCTCAGGGGGGTCTCACCCAGGCTAAGAGAAAAGCCAAACGGTAAGGGGATTTAGCAACAATATTAACCCTTGACGAGGTTACTCCAATTCCAACGGGAGTGGCTGGCCCCCCTACCTGAGGACATTGTAAGATTTGTCTTGGGGCGTAGCTCGCTTTCTTTCAAGGAATTTGGGTGGTGTATGGTGTAGTAGATTCTGATTATATTGGAGAAATTAAAGTTTTGATCTCGCTGCCTACCAAAACTGTGCAAAATTAATAAAGGTCAAAGAGTAACACAGTTTTTGCTTTTACCTTACTATTAGACAAGAAAAACCTCGACTTCTCAAGCTAAGAGACACAGAGCATTTAGATTTAGTGATCTAGCCTTTTGGGTGCAGGAAATTACAGCTCCAAGGCCTTTAAAAGATCTTTTAATTCAAGAAATAAAATGTCAGGGCTATTAGACACAGGAACAGATGTCTCTTAACATTGCTGGAAAAGACTGGTCTAGTTCCTGGCCCACGTATAATACTGAAAATGAGTTGGTGGGATTAGAGAAAGTGTTATGCAGGGTGAGAATGCTGTAGAAAAAAAAAAGGTGAGGGAGAGTTTAAAACCTTGAAGAGTAGTGAGTTTCCTGTTGCTGGAAGTATTCAAGCAAAGATTAGATGGTTGCTTGTCATCTAAAAAGCTATAGACCAGATTTGGT
>NW_011397950.1:0-605 GCF_000754665.1 Bison bison bison | reverse complement strand
TTCCTAATAGCCAATACTTACTTAAATTCAGTTGGGCCTTTTTTTAATATTAAAAAAAATACTTAAGCAGAAGTAAATTCTAAATAACAGACTTCTTATTTAAATATTGACTTCTCAGCAATCTGTACAACATAAATTATTGAATTCTTTACTTGCTCCCAAGGATATTTTGCCACATCCAATCAGAACAGAAAGTTTTGGAAAGAGAACTTGATAATTTACCTATTGTGCAAAAGTTGAGAAATATGAAGATATTTGTGAGTTTTGCCATGGGTGGAAATTTAGAAAATCATTTAATTCTTTTTTAAAAGGTGGAGTTTAGAAAATTCCCAAAATATGCCCTACGAACTATTCCCATTGAACTCTAGCTCTACTCTTTACCAAATATTGATTTTAAGAGGATTCTGATACATAATTTTGAAACAAAATTAAGAGATTTTTTTTTCCTTTAAAAACAAGGAACTAGTTAACCAAGAAGGATTTAGTTGATCACATTGAGAGCATCTCTTGGTTGTCAGGTAAGATTTCCTCCAAACCCAAAAATGTCAAGAGCTCTCTCTTCTCTGAAGTTGACATTGCAATTCAGCGAAATGAGAGAGTAACAC
>NW_011397949.1:0-745 GCF_000754665.1 Bison bison bison | reverse complement strand
CCATGCTTATTGCCTGCTGATTGCGTGGTTCGTGTCTGCTCAGCTCTTGAGTATTGCCTCCTGAGGTCCCTGTTCGGTCGCCACCTGCCGGGGACCAGCCCCAACTGATCCAGGGTATTCGAAGGAGAGATGGCCTAGGCGACTATTTATATGCTAATCACAGATGTCAAGAATAATAGTATGAGGAGAGCTCAGTAGGAATATTCGGTGGAGAAAAGAGACTGAGTAGCTTGGTTTACGCGGAAGACCAATCAAACTTCAAGACAAGAAGTGTGCACCACTTACGTAGGCCGCAGGCGCCCTCTCGGATAGCGAAAGGTGCCTCACCCTAGACAGCTTCTCGAGTGGGTCTTAGCAGCCCAGGCATAATTAGTAAGCCTGGTGGGTTCCACGCTCCAGATGGAGACTCAGCTGGAAGTTAAAGGGAAGAATGACAAGGAACTTTATGAATTAGAGCTGTAAGTTAACTCTTTGACAGAGAGAGCGAGATGGTGGTGGGGGACAGCCCCCAGTGAAATCAGAGGTGAGAGCACAATGCAATACAGTAGGCAGACTCTGGTTTTTTTGGGGGGGTAGGATGCTCGAGAATATCCGGGTTGGAATCCTGAGGCTCGATCCCGCATTTGCGTATGCCGAGCCTCCTTCCTCATGACCTTTGTCCAGAGTGGAATGCCTCCCCGGCTCCCGGCACATGATCAGTGCATGCTCAGTCACGATATCAGTGCCTGCTCAGCCACGTGATCAC
>NW_011397948.1:0-555 GCF_000754665.1 Bison bison bison | reverse complement strand
TCAACCCTCCACCTCTGATGCTGAGGCGCCCACTGCCTCCCACGACCGGAGGATCCAGCCTCTCCCGGGGTCTCCGTGTCACTGCACAAGCCTTCTCCATGCGGCCCCAGCAGGCAGGGTGAGCCCTGTGTGGAGCCTCCCAGCTCGCTGGCCTCACTGCCCGCATCAGGGCCTTGTATGTCCACTGAATGAGTGGATGAGGGCCCCTCACAATGACGGTGATGGTGACGAGGAGGAGGAAGTGAAGCGGGCTGAGATCCAAATGTCAGTCCCTGATTCAGCCATCTGTGTGTATGAACTCATTTAACCTCATGACAAGATTGTGTGTTGGGGTTGGGGGTAGGGGTGGGTCCTGCCACTGTTCTCACCTTGGAGCCAGCAAGTTCACTCTCAGTGTCCAGGGGTGGCTGCAGCCACTGGCCACAGACTGGACAGCTTTAACACAAATTCATCCCCCTCCCCCAGTTCTGGAGTCAGAAACCTGTGATCAAGGTGTGGGCAGGGCTGAGCTCCCTCCAGAGGCTCCAGTGGAGGGTCCCTCTGGCCTGGTCCAGT
>NW_011397947.1:0-778 GCF_000754665.1 Bison bison bison | reverse complement strand
AGAGCAAAAGGGGCAGGGGGCTGGGGGAGCTCTCTGGTGTCTCTTCTTATAAGGGCACTGATCCCGTCATGAGGGACCACTCTCATGACCTCATCTCAACCTGACTACCTCCCAAAGGTCCCATCTCTAAATACTATCACCATGGGGGTTAGCACGTTGACGTATGACTTTTAAAAATTAATTATTATTATTTGGCTGCATTGGGTCTTAGTCGTGGCAAGCTGGCTTCTCTCTAGTTGTGGCGTATGGGCTCAGTAGTTGAGGTGTGTGGGACCTTAGTTCCAAGACCAGGGATCGAACTCACATCCTCTGTGTTGCAAGGCAGATTCTTAACCACTGGACCATCAGGGAAGTCCCAGACATGTGACTCTGAGGGCACACATTTCAGTCCATAGCAACTCCTTTTCTCTCAGATATCCATCATAAACCTTGTCAGTTCTACCTTCCAAATACTTCCAGAACCTGCTACTTTCCACACTGTTACTGCTACTGTCTGCTCTTGCCTGGATTGTAATGGTAGCCTCGGGACTGGTCATCTGCGACTGCTTAAACCTACAGCCATGCTCCTTAGGCAGCCAGAGGGATCCTTTAAAATAATACTTCAGGTCATATTATTTCTCTGCTCTTGACCCCTCAAATTGCTCCCCACTATCTTAATAGTAAGGTCCAAACTCCTCACCAGGGCCTTGAGCCCTCCACCTGCTGGCCCTCACACCCTCCTGCACTGCCCCCTTACTCACTGACCTCTAGCCACACTGCCCTCCCTGCTTCTCAACCC
>NW_011397946.1:0-1069 GCF_000754665.1 Bison bison bison | reverse complement strand
TGCCATTGCCTTCTCCCATATCTATTCACAAGCCTGCCTAAATCATTGACTTCTAGCCACCTTTGGGATGCCAATGACCACCTACCCTTACCAGGCCGCAGAGGAGAGAAAACACTTACCACAGGAGGTCCGGTAAGGAACAGGAACTAACAAGCTCCCACCAACCAGGATTCTGCAGAGGTCAACAAGAGGTCAGCAAGAGATGGGAGACTGCAGTCCAGAGGTCCTAGCAACTTCCAGCGAGCAGCAAAGACCCAGCATAGTCAAAACGAATTCAATGTTACCCAAAACAAATAAATCAACGGACAGAAGTTCTTGGAACACATGACTGAGGTTAGGGGTGAGGCAGTACATGTATGTGCCAGGATACTCTTAAAGTATACTCTTCACATAGATGAGGAGAACAAGGTAAAGAGGAAAACTTACTGTTTGGTTCAGGTCGCTTCTGAGCCTTTTGGGGGAACCGACCTGAAGCCAGAGTCTAGCCGAAATACACAGGCTTTGAACATCGCTGAAGACCAACATTTCCTAGGAAAAAACGCATTGCTTAGCTCAAGGTTTGTCTGGGAAATTCTTACACATCAGGAGATGGCTCCGAGGTGGATTTCTACAAAGAACATCCATGCAAAGGACAAGCCTACACAGCTCTGTGCACATCTGCCCCTCCCCCCCTCACAGCCAGCAGCATT
This sequence comes from Bison bison bison, assembly GCF_000754665.1. Lineage (NCBI taxonomy): Eukaryota > Metazoa > Chordata > Mammalia > Artiodactyla > Bovidae > Bison > Bison bison. The sequence goes on along the minus strand of NW_011397946.1, from coordinate 380 downwards.
TCCAAGTGACCTCCTAAGGCCTTCGCCAAACTACAGGGGCACCTCTGGGCTTCCTGTTTCCCTCATTTTTCGGAATCTTTTCTAAAAAAAAAGAAAAACAAAAAACAAGTTAAAAAAAAAGAAAAAAAAACCCGCACATTTCTTCGTACAATGCCACAGTGGAAGGAATACAGGCCTTCAATATTAAGACCTAAATTTGCAAAAAACTTGGAGCTTGGTTTTTTGTTTTGTTTTGTTTTGTTTTGTTTGAATCAAACCACCACATCATTTAAAATTTTTACACGTTCTAATTATTCGGTTCCAAAACACCAAACTTATACTGCACACGGTCCCCATGGAAAGGCCCCCTCAGCAGGACAGCCACAGATGCTGCCATGAAA
>NW_011397945.1:0-611 GCF_000754665.1 Bison bison bison | reverse complement strand
CACATATATGACTGAAAGTGAAGAATAACTAAGGAGCCTGCTGATGAAAAGAAAGAAGAGAGTGAAAAAGCTGGCTCGTAACTCAACATTGAAAAAATGAAGATCATGGCATCTGGTCCCATCACTTCATGTCAAATAGGGAAAACATGGAGAAAATGGAAACAGTGATAGACTTTATTTTCTCAGGCTCCAAAAATCACTGCAGATGCTGACTGCAGCCATGAAATTAAAAGGTGCTAGATCCTTGGAAGAAAAGCTGTAACCATCTAAAGAGCATATTCAAAAGCAGAGGCATAACTTTGCAATTATGGGAGAGTTGAACTATACAGGAAACTGAGCATGGAATAATCAATGCTTTTGAACTGTGGTGTTGGAGAATACTCTTGTGAGTCCGTTGGACTGCAAGGAGATCAAAGCAGGCAATCCTGATAGAACTCAGCTCTGAATATTCATTGGAAGTACTTTTGCTGAAGCTGAAACTCTGATACTTTGGCCACCTGATGCAAACAAATGACTATAGGAAAAGGCCCTGATGCTGGGAAATCTTTAGGGGAGAAGGAGAAGGGCCTAACAGAGGATGAGATGGTCAGATGGTACAACTAATTTGATGC
>NW_011397944.1:0-868 GCF_000754665.1 Bison bison bison | reverse complement strand
CAACAGCCACACACTCTAAATCCATCTATAATGCAAACACATTCAGTGTTCAAAACCAGAAGTGCTATACGTGTTATAGCAGTGGATTAGCCATAAGGAAAATGGAACTCGACTTCTGCTAAGCATCTGCTCAAACTCACGTCCACTGAGTTGGTGATGCCGTCCAACCATCTCATCCTCTGTCATCCACTCTCTTCCTGACTTCAATCTTTCCCAGCATCAGGGTCTTTTCCAATATGAAAATTCATATTAAAAAACTGGAAATAATTACCTCAAGCAATTTTTAAATGCAATAACAAAGTTGCCAAGTCTGTGTTTGTAAGATGAGCATCAATTTCAAGGTTTAAAAAGCTGTTTTAGGACCTACTGTGTTAAAAAAAAAATGGAGAGAAGACAAAAGAATGATCTATTTGAGATTGGCTCTGTATGAGAAATTGCTGAGACTAATTGACGGGACGGGTCATGGGTATTTATTATACTACTCCATCCACTTTTGTGCATGTTTGCAATTCTCCATCGTAATACATTTAAAAAGTTTATTTTCTGTTAAAGCAGAGTCTTCTCCAGCAACACAATTCGAAAGCATCACTTCTTCAGTGCTCAGCCTCCTTTATGTTCTGACTCTCACACCCATACGTTACTACTGGAAAAACCATAGTTTTGAGTATGTGGTTTGTCATATATAGTTTGAGTATATGGTTTGTCGGCAAAGTGATGTCTCTTACTTTTCAATATGTTGTCTATGTTTGTCATAGCTTTCCAAGGAGCAAGCATTTTTTAATCTCATGGCTGCAGTCACCGTCTGCAGTGATTTTTGAGCCCAAGGAAACAAAACCTGTCACAGCTTCCACAATAAGGCATCAGCATT
>NW_011397943.1:0-633 GCF_000754665.1 Bison bison bison | reverse complement strand
GGAAAGCTGGTTCTTTTCATATGCAATTCCAAACCACGAGCTCCTTCCCAAAGCCTGCCTGGCCGCCAGCCCCACCCCCACTCCCCAGAAAAAAACGGCTCAAAGAAATACTTTTTCCATCTCAGGCGGAAAACTGGAAGATGTCTTGTCTTGTCTGTCTGGATTGATGTCTGTGTCAGTGTGAGCCTTGTGATTTTTGATAATAGTGCTCAAGTTTCTGAGTTCTTATTTCAATGGTCTCAAGACAAGGCAGCCCTTGCAAACCCAACTGCTTCCAATACAAGAAAACTTTTGACCTCAGGGAATGTCAGAGTCCCGTGAACTGGGAACTAGTCAATATTAAATATCTAGTAGTTTTGTTTTTGCTCCTCTACTGTAGACATGTCTAAGAGTCATCAACATGAAGCACAAAATGTTCATAGTGCCTCGGTTTGTTCTAAGGTAAAAATTGCTATATCGTTATATCTGTCACAAGCTTGTCAACAAGAAAGTACCTCGAAAGAACAGGAACAAAACGAAAAATTAAATGTGATATGAGCTTTTAGATAAATTATGAACACTAATTACACTCTAAAATATCTGCCTATGAGAGTCTTGATTGAAGGCAGAGGAGAAGGGGACGACAGAGGCTAA
>NW_011397942.1:0-598 GCF_000754665.1 Bison bison bison | reverse complement strand
GATGGATACAGATGACTTCTGATTACAGAGCTGTACCAAATTCTCTTTAGTACTCTTTCAATATTTCCATGCTCAGAGCTCTTCATTGTTGGCTTTAACACATGGTTGGAGCCAAATTGAGAATACCTGGTAAACTCTAAGGGGTTTTATAAACACCAGGTTTTCTAGAGATGTGTTGACTCCTGAGCTTCTTTACACCCACAATGTCTAGATCGATCGCAGAGTCTCTGTCTTGGGTTTCATGAAGAATCATCCGGGGAACTTTAAACTCCCAAGTCTTCATGATAATTAAATTGGAATCTCTGAGATGAGACCATTGCATCAGTAGTTTGTAAAGTGCCTTGGGTTTCCAGCGTGCAGCCCAAGATGAGAACTGTTAGGTGGGATCTAACTGTTGGTTTAGATCTACTATTAGGCATGAGTACAGGTTCTTTGGATTGCTGGACATTTTCAGAAGATGAAAGCAAAACTCTTTTTCACTTACTACACCAGATGAGAGAAGGCTGCCATGTAGGGCCGCATAGGGTGTCATACCAGGGACAGGGTTGAAGTGTAAACTGGAATTGTATTTGTAAGGAAGCGTATACAATTTGGCAAG
>NW_011397941.1:0-673 GCF_000754665.1 Bison bison bison | reverse complement strand
ACATGATAAAGACATGAATTTTGGGCAGCTAGAGGCATATTGCTTTGAAGTGAATTGTGTCACCTCCTCAAATTTGTATGTTGAAACCCTAATCGCCCATGTGACTGTATTGGTAATAGAGTTTTCAAGGTGATTAGGGTTAAAAGAAGTCAGAAGGGTAGTAATCTGATACATTGGAACTGATGTCCCTATAAAAGTGGAAGAGCCATCAGCTCTCTCTGACCTGTGACGACAGAGTGAGAAGGCAGCCCTCCACAAGCCAGGAAGAGAGCTCTTGCCATTAGCAGACCCTGCCAGCACCTTGATCTTGGACTTAACAGCCTTCAAAACTGTAGGAAACAAATGGTTTTTTAGCCATCTAGTCTATGGCATTACATTATGGCAACCTGAGTAGACTAAGATAGGATTTTAAAAAGACTTAAAGTCATTTTAAGACTGCTCAACACTTTTCAGTTTTATCTGGAATGAATTCATCTCCTGACTGGTTATTATTTTTTTTTTTACTGTCTTCACATCTTATATTTTATTTCAGTTTGATGGCTCACCTTGAAAACAAATTTTAAAAGCTGCTCCTCTGCCCTTGCCATTCTCATTTAATCTTTTTCAGCTGTCCCGATCTAACCCCCTAAAACTACTAAAGAAAGATTTTTATATCAGTAGCACAGAGCTTCAT
>NW_011397940.1:5078-5534 GCF_000754665.1 Bison bison bison | reverse complement strand
GATGCAGGAACCGCAGGGTACCTCTGATTTCAGACTCCGATCGAAGGGTCCCTGCAGACTGGGGACAGGAGAGTCAGGCCTCGTCTTGGGTTGAGGCATGGAACTCCGCTTGCCTCTCGAGATGTCCCCGGGGAGAGAGGCCGCTTGTCGACCTGTATTTGGAACCTGGGTTTTTTTTCCGAACGATGCACGGAAAAACTGCCCCTTCGTGTTGACTTCATTCACAGGGTGGAGTTCGGAGAGGTGTCCGGGCCTCGGGTTCTTATCAAGATGGGACCGGGAAATCGGGGTCCTACGGAATGCGGAACCACCCATGATGCCACGTCTGGAATGTCTTCGTGAGACCGGCCTCATCCTGAGGTGCGACCGGAAGGTCGGGAACCCCTTCCAGACAAAGCAGGGGAGTCGACCCTCCTGTCCAGATCAGGAGGGGAGAAAGGGCTCAGAGGAGGGGGT
>NW_011397940.1:0-898 GCF_000754665.1 Bison bison bison | reverse complement strand
AGACTCCGATCGCAGGGTCCCTGCAGACTGGGGACAGGAGAGTCAGGCCTCGTCTTGGGTTGAGGCATGGAACTCCGCTTGCCTCTCGAGATGTCCCCGGGGAGAGAGGCCGCTTGTCGACCTGTATTTGGAACCTGGGGTTTTTTCCGAACGATGCACGGAAAAACTGCCCCTTCGTGTTGACTTCATTCACAGGGTGGACTTCGGAGAGGTGTCCGGGCATCGGGTTCTTATCAGGAGAGGACCGGGAAATCGGGGTCCTTCGGAATGTGGAACCACCCACGAGGCCACGTCTGGAATGACTTCGTGAGACCGGACTCATCCTGAGGTGCGACCGGAAGGTCGGGAACCCCTTCCAGACAAAGCAGCGGAGTCGACCCTCCTGTCCAGATCAGGAGGGGAGAAAGGGCTCAGAGGAGGGGGTGCCGGAAAACCTCAGTGTTCCTCTCGAGGCAGACCGGGATTTCGGGGAACTTTGTGGGTCGCATCAAGGGTGCCAAGTGCCCTTTCGACCTCCAATTCCTAACGTGGGACTTCTCCTGAGACGCTATCACGGGAAAGGGCTTCATCTTGCGATGACGGGGGAGCCACTTGGTTTTTCTCGAGTTACGGCGGGATTCTCGAGTTACGACGGGGAATTCAGGATGCCTCTTGTGTTGGCCCAGGCAAGTCCAATCTTCCATTCGAGTTGCGAAGGAAAGCTGGGGATTGCTCTCGAGTGGCTGCAGGGCCAATAGACCTCATCTAGGCTTGTGTCCAGAAGCCAGTGTTCCTCTCCAGGGGCGACAGGGATCTCGGGGTTGCATTCCAGACGCACCCGGGGAGACAGGCATTCATCTCGAGTGGAAGCAAAGAACCCCGCTCTGCTCTCGAACAGCGACGGGTATCTCTTGGAGCT
>NW_011397939.1:0-709 GCF_000754665.1 Bison bison bison | reverse complement strand
GCAAGCTGGCTGAGAAGCATGAATTTGGGCCATGCATATAGCAGGTCGCCTGCTGAGGCTAGGGCCTGAGCATTCAGTGTGTCCGTGAGTGAAACAAGTCTCCCTCAAATCAGTTGTGGTTGCAGCATAAGACTCCTAGGTGATACTACTATAGGCAGGGTGAAGTAAGTTTCTTTTTCAGAATCATCCTGTTGTGGGTCCTCCCATCCTCTGGCCTCCTGCTGCTCACTGAGTTTGACATTGCCTGGGCCCTTCATTCCCGCCCCTTAACCTGGGAAGGTCTATCATTGAAAGGGCATCCTGTCTGTGATCCCAGTGCACCTGTGTGCTGACTTTGGGTTCTTCTGTGAATTTCCACATGCACCACTTGGTGGCTCACAAGCACCACACATGCTGCTCTGGAAGTGGTTTCAGGCTACCTTGGGAAAATATGAAAGAGCTCGTGGAGGAGGTGAACAGGAAAGAGCTCATGGAGGAGGTGAACAGGGAGCCACAAGGGCAGGGCATGGTGCCCACCGACTACATCTCTGACATTGCAGAGACCACCCACCCTTAGACTGGGGACACCTCATGCCTCCACTTATGGAAACTAGGCTCCTCCTCTCCAGTCACCTTCATCTCTGTGTCTTCCCTGGGCTACACACACAAACACACGCACTCACAAACACAGCCGACATAAGCACATGCGTGTATACACACACATGCTCGG
>NW_011397938.1:0-670 GCF_000754665.1 Bison bison bison | reverse complement strand
GTCTAGTGTAGGTTTTTTTTTTTTCCTATCTAGTGTTTTAATTTAGAAAGTAGATGAACAATTTCTTTTTTTTTAATTTATGGTTCACACATGTAGTACAGTACACATGTAGTTAAAAGGGTAGTTCTGAGAAAAAGCACCTAACCACCATCCATCGGTCATAATTTAGGAGCCCCAAAATGTCTGATGCCTCCATGGTAATGATGTCACATGGTGAAATATGCAACCACAGTGTCAACAGACTAAAATAACAACCATGGGATTTTTGACTTAACAGCAGGCTCTGAATAAACTGTGATGTGAGTAAACTGTGATGTAAACCAACTGCAACATTCTGCAAGGAAAGATGATTCTCTCTAATGTTTTCCACTTGAAGTGATACTATTTCCGGGCTCTTTTTTAATTTTATTTGAAGTATGGCTGATTTACAATGTTGTGTTAGTTTCAAGTGTACAGCAAAGGGATTCAATTATACATATCTATTCTTTTCCAGATTCTTTCCCTTATGGGTGATTACACAATATTGAGTAGTGTATGTACTATAAGTAGGTCCTTGTTGGTTATTTATTTTATATATAACAGTTTGTATATGTTAATCCCAAACTCCCAATTTATCCTTCCAACCCTCTTCCAGCTTTTTAAGATCAAAAATCTGATTGCAAAGCCTTGG
>NW_011397937.1:0-625 GCF_000754665.1 Bison bison bison | reverse complement strand
AGCCTCTCACTTACTTCATCATCAAAATGCTACTGCTTTAAGATATCAATTCCAAATTCCCAGAGAGACTACTCGAGAGATTGTGCGCTCTTGCTTACACTGCCCCACTGTTTATAATAGTCTACCTATGGGAGTTAACCCTCGCGGTCTCAAACCTAACGTACTCTGGCAAATGGATGTAACTCATGTCTCTTCATTTGGTAAAACTTTTCTTTGTTCATGTAACTATAGATTACTTTTTCTCATGTCCTTATTGCAACGTCTCGTACCAGAGAGGCAGTTAAAGATGTTATACAACATCTCTTTACTTGTTTTTCATATTTGGGCCTACCAAAAGCTCTGAAAACTGACAATGCTCCTGCTTACACTTCTAAGTCTTTTCAGGAATTTTGTTTACAGTTTCAAATTAAACGCAATACAGGCATCCCTTATAATCCCCGGGGACAAGCCATTGTGGAAAGAGCACATCAAACATTAAAGCTTCAAATTCAAAAATTAAAAGAAGGGGAGTTTAAGTATAGCTCTCCCCATCAAATCTTGCAACTTGCTCTTTTTGTAATAAATATTTTAAATGCCGATTCCGCCGGAACTACTGCAATGCTTCGCCATTGGTGCCCAGAGCAAT
>NW_011397936.1:0-626 GCF_000754665.1 Bison bison bison | reverse complement strand
CACTGAATTACAAATCAATAACTGTGAGGATTTTTACAGAAACTCTAAGAATCTGTAAGTGAAAGTGTAACTTGAATTGACAGGTCAGAGCCAAAGAGGGGAGATTAAACGACTGATTTCCTGGGCCGCAGGAACCCCACTGACCACGCTGACCCCAGGCCACCGAGGCCCCCGAACCCCACGCCCGCCGTGACCCCGGCCCGCGCCCCGGCCGCCCCGCGCCCGACGCGCCGTGTCCGTTGGCCCTCCGCCCTGCGCCTCCGACGCAGCTCGCACCGGGCGCTGCCATGGGGCCCGGGCCGGCTCTCCTGCTCCTGGGCCTGGGCCTGGGCCTGGGCTGTGGGCCCGGCCGCCCGCCTCCGCCCCCGGCTCCCGCGCAGGCGCCTGGCTCGCCGTCCCGAGACCGCCCCATCCCGACGCCCGCCGCGGCCCGAAGTGCCGCGTCCGAGACCCGGGCCCTCGTCCAGGCGCGGCGGCCGGAGGCCGCGCTCCGCTCGGTCAGGGCCTCCCGGGACCCCGGGGAGCGGGGCGCAGGCTTTGGCCGCCTTGGGGCCGGCCGCGCCCGCGTCAGCCTCCGGGCCCGCGCGGCCCCGGGCGGCGGCATCTTCCTGAGCGGCCGCCGCGGC
>NW_011397935.1:0-627 GCF_000754665.1 Bison bison bison | reverse complement strand
CCAGGCTAGGAGAGAAGCGGAATGGTAAGGGGATTTAAACCTACAATATTAACTCCGGACATGCCTGTTACTCCAATTCCAATGGGAGTGGCTGTCCCCCTACCTGAGGGTATTGTAGGATTAGTGTTTGGGCGTAGCTCGCTTTCTTTTCAAGGAATTTCACTGGTGCCTGTTGTAGTAGATTCTGATTATATTGGGGAAATTTAAGTTTTGATCTTGCCACTTACCAAAACTGTGCAAATTAATAAAGGTCAAAGAATAGCACAGCTTTTGCTTTTAACTTATTATCAGAAAGGAAAAAAAAAAAATTTTTGACTTCTCAAGCTAGGGGCCACAGAGTATTTGTATCTAGTGATCTAGCTTTATGGGTTCAGGAAATTACAGCTTCTTGGCCTTCAAAAGACCTTTTAATTCAAGGAAATGAAATAGGGCTGTTAGATACTGGAGCAGACGTCTCTTGCATTGCTGGACTTCCACCTTTAGAAGGGACAATTTTAGTTTTCACAGATGATTCCTCTAATGTTAAAGCAGTCACAATTATTGATAAAATATCCCATGTTCAGGTAACTGAAATGACATCTGCCCAGAGAGCTGAGTTATGAACAGTTATTTGGGCTCTTCAACATT
>NW_011397934.1:0-864 GCF_000754665.1 Bison bison bison | reverse complement strand
TGGGGTCGCAAAGAGTCGGACATGACTGAGCGACTGAACTGAACTGAACTGAAGAGGCCTTAGTCATTAAGTAAATTATACACTTTTGAATATTTGTACCTTCTCCTAAAGGGAGAAAAACAATAAAAATGAAGTTTCTCCATTTATTTCTTCTAACAGAGTAGAAAGTGACTAATTATTAAAATGATGTTTGATGACTGTCCAGTTCTGGACATCTGTAACACGTGGCCCTTCTGTAGCCACACACACTGATTGATGTCCATAAGTGTTCTTCTCTTTCAAAAAAATTCTTGTGTGTGTTTTTTTTTTTATTTAGATGTTTAGATGTGAAAGGTGGATCAATAAAATCTTACCATTCATTTCTCTATTTTTTTTTAGCTTTTATATAAAGTTGAAGGAAGTAGTCATGTGTAAAAGTGTTGAAGATGATGAGCAAGTTTGCAAATCATCCAAGGCCTCATCAGACTCCTACTTCTGTCCTTTGTGGATGTTGAGACCTGAGATATTCTGAACCATAAAAAAAGCAGGAGGTTTCATTTATAATCTCTGAACACCTATAAACTAGATCCTCTGATACTAACTCATGTGATGTCATATGTCTTTCAGATGATTTCAGTAGAAAGGGTAATTGAATATACAGACCTTGAGAAAGAAGAGCCCTGGGAACTTGAGTATCGTCCACCACCATTCTGGCCCCCAGACGGAAGGATTTCCTTTTTCAGTGTGAACTTCAGATATAACTCGGACAGTCCTCTGGTATTGAGGAACCTGGAAACATCCATTTACTCAAGAGAAAAGGTTAGTTTAAGCCATTCGCCTCTTTGAATCCAGCTAAAGATTTAGCACCACATCTGTTCTTGGCTT
>NW_011397933.1:0-587 GCF_000754665.1 Bison bison bison | reverse complement strand
GAATCCAATGCTTTGCCACGGATGTCACGAGGATGCAAGACTGGCACAGTGGAAATTCTACACCGTGGCTGAAAAAGATCCTGAATACATGGACACATATTCCATAGCGATGGAAAGACTTAAGATGGCAATACCATGGAATGCATCTTCAATCTGAAATGAAGATTCGATATGACTTGATCGCTCAGAGCTTTTGGGTCAAAAAGTGTTATGAAAGGATAAAAGAGATCGAGAAAGCTGCTGACATAGACTTGGGGCGGGGTGGGGGGCGGGGGCAGTAAGAGTACCCCCTGCGGGTCTTTAGCCCGAGGTGATGCAGCCACTAGCAGTCTGCTAAGGAAACAAAGGCAGTGTCTCAGAGCATGACACCAGACCCCCTCACCCACGACATGCATTGAGATAACATGGGCAGCAGGTGAGTCATCCCGGGCTAAAAAATGATTGACATGAATCTTGAAGAAAGGCAGATTTCCAGGCAAATATGTCATTTCCTTAACATAGATGAGGAGAACAAGGTAGGAGGAAAACTTACTGTTTGGTTCAGGTCGCTTCTGAGCCTTTTGGGGGAACCGACCTGAAGTCAGAGT